>NC_069797.1:600000-780365 GCF_027406575.1 Nycticebus coucang
CTCAGCCCACACTTTAACATACATGTTAATGCTTCTTTTCCCCATTGGCAATAACGGAGTGATGACTTTGCTGGGAAATGCATGGGGCCTCTGCAGGTGTGGCCATGTCTTCCAGGTCCCTACCTTGCTCTTGTTTTCCAACCCACAGATGCTCTTAATTTAAAAATCTCATCATGCCCATTTTTTTTAATTTTTAATTTTTATTTTTTGTATTAATTTTAAATCATAGCTGTGTATATTAATACGATCATGGGGTACCATACATTGGTTTTATAAACAGTTTGACACATTTTCATCACACTGGTTAATATGGCCTTCCTGGCATTTTCTTAGTTATTGTGTTAAGACATTTACATTCTACATTTACTAAGTTTCACATGTACCCTTGTAAGATGCACCGCAAGTGTAATCCCACCAATCACCCTCCCTCTGCCCATCCTCCCCCATCCCTCCTCTCCCTCTCCCCATTCCCCAAATTCTTAGGTTATAACTAGGTTACAGCTTTCATATGAAAGCCAAAAATTAGTTTCATAGTAGCACTGAGTACATTGGATAGTTTTTCTTCCATTCTTGAGATACTTTACTAAGAAGAATATGTTCCAGCTCCATCCATGTAAACATGAACGAGGTAAAGTCTCCATCTTTCTTTAAGGCATGCCCATTTTTTAAACTGTCATGTTTTGGAGAGGTATCAAAGACTGTCCTCAGATGAATGCTCAGGTTCTTTTTCCTCTGAAGAACTTGAAAACACACAGTTTACATGAAGTATTAGAGCATCTTTACAGAAACTGCGCCCAGCTCACTTAATTGTAAACATCAAGATAAGCTCGAAGGCTGTTTTTCCATCACAGCAACCGTCAATGTGATTTTCTAGTGAGAGGTTTCAGTCTAAGGTCCCTGGTCAGGTAGTGCTGAACTCTCAGGAGGAAATTAAAGAAACCACTTGAAAATGGCTGAGAAATAGGAAAAAAATATATAATAAAACTCAAACCCTCTTGGCTCCAGCAGGCTTTCTGAAAAGGTGGATGCAAGGTCAGCTGAGTGCTAAATGCTGTTCCCAGCTCTCCAGTCGTCCCTGGGCACATCTGGCCCGACAGTGCCGTGATGAGAGAAGATGGAGTGGCAGCTTTAAAGATGACTTTTGGTGGGCCACTGCAGTCGGTTAAAATGGCAAAATACACACAGTAAGTGTGGGGGCGAGAAGAAGGACTCTCGCTCAAGCTGGTCTTTAGAAAAAGGAAATGAACTCCGTATCTACTCAAGAGATCAGTTTGCGCCCGATTTGGTTTTAATGCTAAACCCTATGAAATGATCTTAAGCAGAAAAATCAATTTCCCAGAAGTCTCAGATGTACACTGTAACTCTTATATTTGAACTGAATCTTGGTAGAGTTAAATAATTGAGCTTGCTCCCTTTAAGTGATACAGATGTATTTCACGCTAGGAATGACTCCTGTGAGTGGAGGTTGAGCCAGAGGGTGCCGAGAGGCCTGAGCCCTGAGCAGATGCCTGCCACAGGGCGGGCTGGTGTGACCCTGAATCCCGGCATCATTCTATCCAGAACAGATAGTGAGAGGTGGGGACCAAATCCACGATCAGATCACATCCATGGGAATTGCCTGCACTGACATCAAGGAAAGAGTGCAGGCTTGGGAGGTTGGGAAGTCACACCAGGCCTAAGGAGGAGAAGAAGGAGAGGAAGGCTTCCCTGATTGCCGCCTCCTGCCTGGGTCAACCTGGGCTCTTAGTGCTTTAACTTTTCATCTGTAAAGTGGGGTCTCATTCCCCCTATTTCCCCTTCAGGAGCATTTACTGACTGCCACTGGGCACTGGGCAGCAGCCATCAATGGGGCAGATAAGATATTTGCTTATGGGCCTGGAGGTGGAGGGAGGAGGGGAGTGAACACATGTGTATAAGTGCGGGGTCCCAGAAAGTGCCGTGAAAGAGCAACTCGATTCACGTTTTCTGCTTCTTCGGGGGGCTGCATAAGTGACCACAGCAAAAAGCCGACCCAGGTGCTGCAGGAGTGTCAGCCTCTCCTGCTGCAGGTGGTGACAGCCCCACTGGCATCCTCATCCTTCTTATCACTGGCGTTGCCTTCATTATGTAAGGCAGAGGAGGAAAAAGAGGAGGAAAGTAAGAAATTAGGAATAAAGAGGGAAGGGGGAGGGGTGGCGCCTGTGGCTCAGTGAGTAGGGCGCCAGCCCCATATACCGAGGGTAGTGGGTTTGAACCCGGCCCCGGCCAAACTGCAACAAAGAAATAGCCGGGCATTGTGGCAGGTGAATGTAGTCCCAGCTACTTGGGAGGCTGAGGCAAGAGAATCGCCTAAGCCCAAAAGCTAGAGGTTGCTGTAAACTGTGACGTCACAATACTCTACCGAGGGCGACAAAGTGAGACTCTGTCTCTAAAAAAGAAAAATATTAAAAAAAAAAAAAGAGGGAAGGGGGAAAACTGCAGGTTGGTGGGGGGAGAGGCGGGGTCTGGGTCTTTAAACCCCGATGTGGGCAATGTTGCCTCCTTCCTCTAAGCACCCCCAGCCCTCTGCCCACGCACCCTCGCTCAGCTTGTCCAGGGAGATATCTAGGAAGCTGTGGGGACCGGGATGTGACCTGGACCCTGTGCATCTATTTGAGGGGCTTTTGTGGCTGGGTGTGGCACAACTCATGGGAAGCACCTTCCTTCTCTGGGGGTGGTCCCCATGGGAGGTGGGGTCTGCCACTGGCAGGGTTTGCTCCGGATGAGAGCAGGAGGCCCCCTAAGTGGGGAGAGCACAGCCTCTCCGTTTATCCCATTCAGCTCGTGGATCTTGGAAGCTGGCCAGGGGGTCGTCCATGCTGAAGCCAAGGTCCCCACGGACCCAGGCATCTGGACGGCCCTCCTGGTCTTCCTTCAGGTTGGGAACTGGCTGTTAGTGACCCCTTCTTCTTTGGAGTGTTTTTAGCAGCTGCGTGTTTGCTTTTCCAATTTGGAATACATGGTCCGTAAGGAAGGCATGGATAATCCCATCACAGGGACGAAGTGATGGGCGCAGATTTGGAAGATAGAAAGCAGATGTGGGTTACTCGGAGGTGAAATGTGGTTTTCGATGCTCTCCATTGAGGCTCTGAAATCCAAGCTCCCCTTGAGTTTCCGTGGCCCATATTTGTTTGCTTATGTTGGCCGTGCTCTCTGTGCTGAGGTTCCCCACTCCCTCCCCTCTAGCAGGGCTGAATGACATACATTTAATCAGAGACCACATTCCAAGGTTCTAGGGCTGCTGCTGTTGCTGACCAGTTGCGTCACCTGGGCAACCCGCTCAGATTCTCGAGGCTTTGACTGTTTCTCATCTCAAAGAGAAGTCATTGTTCCTAGTGTTCAAAGAAGTTCTTTCTCCACTGTGGAATTCAGTGATTCAGGGTAAATGGCTTACCATAGAAAAGTTGGTCAGTGCCAGGTGATACCTCTGGAGACTATCCAGCCTCTGTGAACCGAGGCAGAGAAGTAGCAGGTTCATTTAAAAAATTTTAAGCACATTCTGTGTTTGGACAGATGCATGTTGGGCACACTTTGGTCTGTGTGGCTAAGCCCTCATTTAACATAGACACTTACTCTGGGAAGTCCTAGGAATACACTGATAAGCTTCCATCTTTAAGTAAAGCCTCTGCGGGAAGACGATTCCATTTGCCGGAGCAGGCACGACGTTCATGAGGTTAGCTGTTTTCCATAACACCCCTATCAGGTGGCTCCGCTGACCCCTGAGAAGTATTCTCTGGACTGTCCTGTGCCATGGTCCTCCAGAGACATCGTTTTTGGCTTTTACCCAGAAGGAATGCACAGTAAATAAATGAAGAAGTATATTAGGCTGAACTGCTGGCATTCGTATGCAGGGAAGTAAATGTTTGTAGATGAAGAACAGCAAAAGATTTTTTAATAAATGCTTTTGTGATGGATTTTATACTAAATCATTTCTTGACATTTCGACTAGAACCAACAGCTTAGGTAATGGATCTGATGTTCATACCGTGCATATACTCGGGTTTGATAAATCCCCAGCTAAGAGGACCTCCATGAAGCTGATTCCCTCTAGACCGGGAGGAGATCGTACATGGAATAAATTAGAGTGGGGGAAGTTGGGAGGACCTTGGAGGTCTGTGCTCTGGCCTCGCCTTGCTCGGTTCTGCACTGAGGCTAAATTAATGGTCTCCTTGGTCTTTAAGTTTGGGGCTGGACCGTGTTAAATAAACTCAGTGGTTTATTTTCTGATGGGAATATTTACTCAGGAAAGCAGGGGAAAGTGAGGAACCAGTAGCCAGCCCATGGAGAGGTGGTTTTGAACAAAATGAGGTGTGGGCTCTTTCTGGTCATTTCTCCCTTCTGGCCAGCAGACACCAAACGAGGGCACATGACTGGGTGTCCCCCGCAGGCCCCCAGAGACCTCCTGGTGTCTGCCTTTGCTGTCTCAGTGGCAGATTACTGACTCCTTGCTCTGGCCTTTGAGCCCCAGGCTGGCCTTTGTCCCAGACCCTGTGTGGTCTCCTTACCCCCCTCTTCCAGGGGGTCCCCTTTAGCTTGCTCATCCCCAGGCTCTTCAGTAAACTCTTACCCTTCCTTCAGATGCTCCAAGGCCACTTCCTTCTGGAGCCGCCCTCCTCACCTTGCTGAAGGTGGAGACAGGCACTCTCCCCTGTGTGGACGGACCCTGTCCCCTATGCTGGACGGACAATCTCCCCTGTGCTGGATGGGCACTCTCCCATGTGTGGACAGACACTCTCCCCTGTGCTAGACAGACAATCTCCCCTGTGCTGGATGGGCACTCTCCTCTGTGCTGGACGGACACTCTCCGCTGTGCTGCACGGACACTCTCTCCTGTGCTGGACGGGCACTCTCCCCTGTGCTGGACGGGCACTCTCCCCTGTGTGGACGGGCACTCTCCCCTGTGCTAGATGGGCACTCTCCCCTGTGCTGGACGGGCACTCTCCCCTGTGCTGGACAGACACTCTCCCCTGTGCTGGACGGGCACTCTCCTCTGTGCTGGACGGGCACTCTCCCCTGTGCTGGACAGACACTCTCCCCTGTGCTGGGTGCTCTGGCACTGTTGTCGTGGGCTGGACCACCTTCAGGTATCCAGGCATTTCTCGTGGTGGGGTCTCTAGTCATTACCAGGAGTTCTGTGTGACATGATACAGATCCCAGGGAATCTGTATTTCCAGCAAGTGACTGGTTATGACTCGACCCTGCGCTTGGGAGTGGGGCTGTCGTGGCCACCTCCATCCTGGTGTGCGGCAGCCATGAGGCTCCTAGACGTCGTGTGTGGAATGAATAAAGGAAGGAACAGATGAGAAATGAAGAAAGGTAAGCTGTGAGTCAGAGTGACAGCCCTGTCCCACACTGCATTGTTGCTTCACATGTGTCCTGTAGTTTTTGTAAGTGACAAGTGGCTCCATTTTGATGCACTGTGGTACAGGAGATTAAGTTATCCTTTGAAAAAAATGAAGGAGCCTTGACAATGATAATTGTTGCTCATATCACTCTGGACATGCATTTACTGATTGTTGAGTTTAGAAGTTTGCTTCTAAGACAGCACTGAATCATGTGAGAAATAGGTGGTGGACAGTCGTTGGGTGGTCTCATGCTCGGAGGTGTGTGGGGGAAAGAACTGCGTCTGTGGAGCTGGGTGGTAGCACCCCCATGGGCTGCCCCCCAGGCTGGGCCAGGGCCTTTGGCCTGCGGGACACATGGTGCCAGGTGACGGTCCCCAGTGCAGGGAGAGACCTGTGAGCAGCCAGGGATGGTGTGCCAGCACCTTCCTGCTCTGATTCTCCTCTTCCCGTTTTACATACTCACCCTCCCTGGTGAATAGTCCTTGGCAGGTTTCCCGAGATATCAAATTCCAGGAGAGAAAACACACAGGTCATGTGTAAGGACTAAATAGAACCCTTAGATGGAAACAGCTTTTGTCAGGTGTCTGGGAAGCTGCTCCGCCTTCAGCTATGAGTTAATCAGACGTGGAGCAGCATGTCGCGAACTGGGGCACTGGGGCCCTTGGCTGCCCCTGGTGGCCTCTGAGACTCACCTTGGGCAGGTCACGCCCCTTTTCGGGGCTGCAGGGTTTTCATTTCACTAATGAGGGGCTTGGGCGAGCTGGGAAGCTGCTCTAGGTCTAGGAGGGTAATTCTATCTGCTCTATGGCAGGGAGTCATGACTCTGGGCCTCACTCAAAATGCTCAGTGGCTGTAAAATAGCCTTTTGTCTGCTCGGCAACTTGTTTCGACTTTCATCTAATTGTAGGCACAGATGAGGCAAACACTTTAGAAATGCTTGCTGTATAGGAAAGCATAAATAGAAATGCTTCCTGTGCTGATGGCAGTGACTTGCTGGGCATGTTGGTAGCCCTGGTGGGTGTCACACCGTGGTGCAGGGGTGGGGCCAGGGTGCTTTCCGTATGTGGTCTCAGACAGGTGAGGCCAGGAATACAGACTGCTTAGGGGTCCAGTTTGAGAGATCAGGAGGGGTTTGGCTCTAAGCCTCGGTTTTCTCATCTGTAAAATGGGGTCATACCTCCCTGCCGGGGAGTGCAGATAGACCTTCCACACACATGCAGAGCTCTGCTCATGGTGTGGGCATGTACCAAAGGCTGCACGACTGTCATTATCACTTCCATTCAGCCACTCATTTTCTCTGAGTGCTGGGAGGAAAAGTGAGTTTCTGATTTCAAGGCACCGGTTACCCAGGACTCCCAGGCACTCCAGCACAGTGCTGCCGGTCCTTGGGGGCAGAGGCTGCAGGACCTAGCACAGGGGAGGGTGACGAGGGTTCCCCCACTGGCACCAGGGTTTCAACACAGGTGACCCAAAGTGCCAAGAACAAATCAAACCTTCCTGCAGGTTGGGGCTGTCCTGGGTGAGGTCACGCCCACCCTCCCATCTCTGCTGCATCAGCCCCACCCTCTGATTCTGTGACTCTCCTGGGGAGGAGAGTGGGCTTATGTTACTGTGAGCAAAGCGTCACCCACCTGTCTGTTACAGCTGCACCAACCCTCCTTGGGGCGGAGCTATCCAGCCACAGGGTTTTTAACCAGCTCTTCTGAGGTTCAATAGTCATGTCCTGTAACGTGCCTATTTTCAGTGTACGTCAGTGTTTTTGGGAAATGTACAGAGCTATGTATCCATCACCACAATGCCTATTTAGAACATGTTCATCAACTCTAGGAGTCCCCTGTGCCCAACTGCAGTCTCTCTCCATCCTGGCCCAGCCGCAGTGAACCACCCATCTACCTCCCACATCCACAGATTTGCCTTTTCTGGACATCTCTTGCCACCATAATCATGTCATATGAGGACGTGGCATGCAGCACCATTGATCACTCTCCCTCCTGGTTCCTGGCAGGAAACAGTTTGTTTTTGTGTTGGGAAGGACCTGGGGTCAGAGACACAGCTGCTCTTGCCCTTGTTGGCTGTGCCCCCACACTGTCCCAGGTGTCCCTGTGCAGCCCCTTCTGCCATGGGGGGCCATTGTCTGTCTTCATCTCCATTCTGGTCCTGCGTCTGTGTGGCTGTGCACAGCGGCCCTCCCCTTCCCCTGCAGTAGGGAATAGTGTCATCTTCCCTGGTGGACACACTCTAAAATGGCCCCATGGTCCCTGGTCCCCTGCTCTGTGAGTGGGTAGGGCTTGAAATTTGCTTCTAACTTACAGAATACAGCACAGGAGATGGGATGTAGGTGATTATGTGATTACTCGACCCAGGACTGCAGGGCCAGTCCCGCTGGAGTTTCTCTGTCCCTGCTGACTGTGAAGGAGGCAATGGTGATGTTAGGGCCTCCCATGGGAAGAGGCTGTGGGTGCCCTTCCAAAGCTGGGGGTGGCCTCCAGGTAACAATGAGAAGAAAAACAACAGAGAATTGAGTCCCACCAACAATCATAAGAGTGGGAAGTGAACCCTTCCCCAGTCAAGCCCCTGTGCTTGATACTTTTCGACCCTGAGCAGAAGACCCAGCTGGGCTCTTCCTGGACTTCTGACATAGAATCCGTGAGATGACAAATGTGTAGATTTTTGAGCTGCTGATTGTGTGATTATGTTGTCCCAGCAATGGAGTGACCCTGCTGCTCCAGTCTGCACCCCACAACCTTCCCCAGCACCTAGCTGCCTTGTCTCACGTTTGGCCACAGGGGCCCCTAGGAACATCCCTGCACATAACCTGCCCCAGAGCCAGCTCTGCTCTGATTTCCTGCATACTGCTGTCTGCAGGGCAGGCCCAGGCCTCACTGTGACCAATGAGGGTCTCATAATAAAGCACAAGCTGCCTCCTCCAGCTTTGTCTCTGTTCCTCTTGACACTTGCCCTGCCCACCCTGAATTACTTGGCCTCACTTAGACATTGTAAGTTCGTACCATGTCTGTGATTTCACATCTGCTCTTCTTCTTGCCTGGAAGGCCCTCCCATCTCTTCTCAGTCTGAAAAACTCTTATTCATTCCTCAAAACCTCAGGTACAATATCACCTCTTTTTGAAGGTGGACCCCCAGGACCCCCAGGAAGAAAGAATTTGGACTTTGTTTGGAACATTGCTCTTTCCCTGTGTCATCATAACATTGTGTCTTAGTTTGTATCTGACCTGCATTATCAGGGCCTAACGCCACCCAGGCTTCACATTTTTTTTTTTGTTTTTAGAATGCTGCTGGCAGGCACGATGACCTAGCCACCTAAGCACATGAGCCGGGCCCCCGGTGTGACAGGGGGAGTGTTGTCAGTGCCTCAGATCATTTTCAAGCAGTTTGGTCTCTACATTGGTGCCACCAGCAGGGGATGGCGAAGTGACTAGACCAGCAGAGGCTGTGGACCTCAAAGGAGGCATCCTTGGGGGCACAATGGCTATGATATTCAGGCCTGCAAAGCAGAGCACAGCACATCCCACAGTTTGGAAAGCACCTTGCCGCTGCCCCTGGGCCATGTGACCTACACACCCAGATCCCTGGGTCACAGAGCCTTAGGGTGCTTAGACCAATCTGACAAAAGTCTCAAACTGTTTGGAAAGGATCTGAGGCTCTGACAACCCTGCCCCACACCCTGGCCCTGTCTTTCCTTCTGACTTGCGCACCCCACATGCTTTTCCTCATTACCTTGTTTGTTTCTCCCAGGTGGAGTGTGAACCCGAGGGCAGGAGCTGTCTGCTCTGGTTGCGTCGGCATTTCCTGCTCCTGGGAATGGTGGAGGGGATCACCCCCCGCCTCAGAACCCCTGCATTCAGGCTGCCCCTCCAGGATCTTTCTGATCAGGAAATCCATCCTGTCAGCCCAATTTTATTGTCTTCTCTTCCTTCTTAGGATGAAGAAAATCTTTACTTCTAGAAATTTTTTATTTTATCAATTTATCCCAGATTAAGGATTTAAAAAAATCCTCTTCTGTTAATTATACTTAAATCTAACCTCCACACTATAACTGTAGTCCTAACTCTAAAGTCTGAGAGATAGATATGATTTTTTCTGCCAAGACTCTTTTCATTTTTGAAAATAATTTTAGTTTATCTTTATATGTGATGAAATTATTACTACATAAAGCCTTCGGGGAGGTTCCTCTTTGGTTTGTTATAATTTCAGGGGCTTAGAGCTAAGAGTGTGAGAGTAAAGACAGTTCTGGAATCAGATGGTGTCAGAGCAAACTGGGGTTTCCCAGCTGGGTGGAACTCCGATGGTAGGGAGGTGGCCGTGGATCGCGACCCGTTACCAACCGATTCCTGTGTGAGGAAGGGTGGGGGTGGAAGGCTTCTCTATATTATTTCCATCAATTTTGTTTTCTTTGCAGAGGGAAGAGAATAGCCCCTCCCCATCCACTTCTACCGGGGCTTGTTAAGCCATGGCCTTGGGGGCCTGCTGATCAGCGCAGAGCAGCAGTCAGCGGCTTCAGCAGCTACAGGCAAGGACAGCCGGTGGCTACTGCAGCCCCACTGCCTGGCCACACTTCATGGAGGGGGGAGATGGTGGGGTAGGAACAAAAAGGCAGATGGTGTCGGCACCCACAACTCACTTAATTCTGAGGGGGCTGCTATTTGGGGAGGAAATGGAGAACAAACCAGTGTCGGGCCCTGCAGCTGGGCCCTGGCCAGTGCGCACTGCAGGGTCTTAAGGTCAGTATTTTTTCAGAGGGTATTTTTTGCTATCCCGAGTTGGTGAGGTGGAATGGAAATGCCATTTCTAGCTGTTGTAGGCAGAACAACGTGAGTGAGGCAGCCTCTCTGGGTCTAGCACTGCTTGCATAATATGTGATCCTTAGACATTAAGATGAATCCATTGGTAGACACCAATGCCCCCATGCCCCACAAAGGATACCCTCATTTGGTATTTTCTTTCCATTTTTATTTTCTTTTCCTTTTTTTTTTTTTTTTGAGACAGAGTCTTACTATGTCACCCTTGGTAGAATGCTGTGGTGTCACAGCTCACAGCAACCTCAAATTCCTGGGCTCAAACGATTCTCCTGCCTCAGCCTCCCAAGTAGTTGGGACTACAGGCGCTTGCCACAAAGCTTGGCTATTTTTTGTTGCAGTTGTCATTGTTGTTTAGCAGGCCCAGACTGGGTTCGAACCTGCCAGTCTCAGTGTATGTGGCTGGCACTGTAACCACTGTGCTACAGGTGCCTAGCCGGTATTTTCTTTCCATTTTAAACTGTGAATTGTGTCCACTCCTTTCAGCGCTGATGGTGGATCAAACCCAAATGCTGCTTTGTGTTGACTCAGGAAGGAAACTAGAGAAAGCCCGGGCTCCTCCTGAGCGTGCGTCAGTTGTAGGGGCCACACAGGAGTGACGGAAGCTGCTTTACGTCCTAAGCAAAAGTATTCTTTTTTGGGGAACCACTGCCCAAGCTGTGAAGGGAGAAGTTTGCGCCATTCCGACACAACTGTGTAGCGCCCATGCAAAGCCTTTTTCTCAGCCAGGCACAGCAGGTATGGAGCCAGCCCTGGAAAGTGGGGTTCAGGTGACGACCCTTGGACAGCGCTAAGGAGGGTCCACCTCATCATTTGCGTCCCTGTGTGGAGAAGTACAGGATGCCCCTGGGTGGGGCCACCACATGGTCCAGAGGAATTTGGAGGCGCGGCTTGTCCTTCTTTCCTTGCAGTGACATGTCTGTTCTGTCCTCCTCCTCCCTGGGAAGGTTGGTCCCAGGACAAAGCTCGATTGGGCTGAAGGCTCCCCAAGCTTCTCCCCACACTGCCTGCCAGTGGGAGCCACCCTCTGGGTGCGGCGGAGTGGCCGAGTCTGATGTGGGGGGCGTGCAGTTGCAGGGTGCAGCTGTCACTCTGTCCTCGTGCTCACTTCCCACTGGCTCCTCCAGCAATGCACGTGATTTGGTCTCTGAAGGCCTGTAGAGGCCACACAGTGGGGCTATCGCCGTCCTGCAGGTGGGTGCCACTGAAGCTGTGATTGCTCCTGTGCCAGGGTCTCTGGAGGCCATGCAGAAAGGGTAATGGTAACCCTGGGTCTCCCTCAGATTCCTGACAAGCCCTCTGGTCGGCGGAGGCTGTACTGAAAATCTGAGGTTGGGTCTTTGCTTTCTCAGTGCCAATTAACTTCGTCTCGCTTTTCTCTTTGATCCTTGGAATTGCTCCTCACACCCCGTGATGATGCTTAGAGATTCTCCTTGGCTGCGGGCAGCCTGCCGGGACGCTGCCAGCTGATCTTAACAAGCCCACTCTCGGCAGTTTTCCCACTGCTTGCCTGGGCTTGGAATTCCTTAAGCAAAGGCAAACTTCCCTGGTGAAGCTTGAGAAAGTGCCTTGTTATTAATATATTGACGTTAAAAGTGTTCAGTGTGCCAGCTGGTTGTGAAGTGGGCCAGCATGTTTGGGGAAAGCAGGGTGGGCCCTGGGCAAACTGGGGACAGGGTGGGACTGTATTCCTCCTCCACCTCCTGTTTGTCCTCCACCGTCCTTTCCTCTGGCTCACCCTGGGGCCCCTACCCCTTCCTGGCTGCAGCCTTGGCTCCTCCGGGCTCCTCCCCACAGTGTGCGGAAGGCTGTCTTGCTAATTGGTGATTAGGCATTAATGCACGGGACCGTGGCTTGCTACCTCCCCTGGTTCACTTTCTCTTCCCTTTCATAGTAGTTGGAGCCTTTCATGTGTTAACAAGAGGGGTTTGCTTGTGTGAGGTTTCAGGAGTGCTGGTTGGGTGGGTTCTGAACTTCTGGCTCTCCTCCCAGTTGGATGGTCTATATGGCTGTGTGTGCTGCATCAAGCTGTGGCTGTCCCTGCAATGAAGGCAGCGGGCTGTGTGGTGGAGACCCGTGTGAATCTAGCACCTGAGGGGAGGTTTCTGTGTGCCCCAGGCTCCATGGGCACATTCAGAGAGATGAGGCCTCCTGTGTGATGCTTCCGGGCACCCTGGCTGGTGGGTACGCAGGCAAGGACAGACTCTGTCTGGAGCATTAAGCAGGTGGAGGAGGCTTCCCTTTAAAAAACACACAGTAGGAAATTAGACTTTGCCATCAGGCAAGGAAAGGGGTAGCCAGTTTGTTACACGTGGGGTCTGTTACCCAGGAGCTGAGGAGATGGTTTGGGGAAAAAAAATCCAAAAATTTAAGAAGAATGATGCTTACAAATTTACTATGGGTTTTGCTTTTGAAAACTGATTCATTGGTATCTTCTCAGATTCCCCAGGTAAAATGACCAGGGGAAAGAAACACTATGGTCCTTTGGAGAGGCCAAGTCATGCCCTTTGGGTCTGGGGGAGAACTGTCTGGGAGGATCTGCCCAGTAAGACTATTCCTAATCTGTGCTGTCCACAGTTGTAGCTGCATAGGAAGTGTGACCAGTGCAAATCGAAATATGAACACTCATGTGTGGCTGAAGGCAGTATGGGGGACAGTGCCATCTAGAACAGCACGTGGAGGGGTCATGGGGGTTCAGTGTGGGGGAAGGAGGAAGAGGTGGGCTCTGGTGGAGGGATAATGTAAGGCACGCAAGTATCTCCGGCTTGTCCCTGGCAATGGCAGGAGGCCCAGGAAGGGTTTGAGCAGAGTGGAGAACTCAGATTCATGGTTAGAAAGCTCCTACTCCTGAGTCAATGTAGAGTAAGACTGGGGGCAAGAGAGCAGCTGAAGCTTGGTGTGTGTATGCGTGCACACATATATGCACACACACACACATACATTGTATACAATTGTGGAGAATGCTTCTTGCTAGGAGTGATGCCAAGCATTCACTCTACACGTCCGATAATCACATTGGCACCTGTGGGAAATTATCCGAAGGGAAACTTGCCCGGGCTTTGTGGTTGAGCCGTGATTATTGAGAGAGGCAGAGGGAGACTGAAGACAAATCTACTGTTGGTCTCCTGGTTCAGGTAGCATCTCTCAGAGAGTGGGGAGCCCCCAGGGGAGCAGCAGATCTGGCCATGCTGAGTTTGGGTGTCAGTTCCTGGGGGAGGGGGCTAAGTATGACTCAACAGCTCCACTGCCTTGCACAGATGCCCCCTCAAGTGTGACACCTCCTGTCTTGGACAGTAGGGGCAGACTGCCCAAGAGCAGGGGTGCTGACCCTGGGCAGGGGCAATGGCAACTGGCGGAGGTGTCTTTTCCTGCCGGGGAGGCACTGGCCTCTCCTCTTGGAACTGGAGAGGGGAGGCTAAAAGTGAAGTGGAGGCTTCCAGAGGGAGATGGTTCTTGTAGAGGCCGAACTGAGGAGGCAGTGCTGTTCATGCAGGTGGTGGCACAGAAAGGTGGTACCCACAGCACAGAGAGTGTTAAGGGAACACATGGCGGGGGGGGGGCGGCTGTGCTCTGGACAACAGTGCGGCAATTTTCTAACTCATGAAGTTGCTATTTCTTTTTACATTTAAAAAAATAATTTGTTCTAAATAAAAAAAAAAAATTCACGTCAGTTGAACTAAACAAATTCTTTTGGACTTTATCCTCAAGAAATAATTGTGGGCATGGGCAAAGTTTCAGCCAGGCGAGGATGTCCTTATGCATTTATTTGGGTAGAGACTCGGTGCTACAACTCTGTATCCTTTAAATGACACTGCAAGAAACTATTTAAGGACCTGAGATACGTGAAAAAAAGCAGGCCATAAAATAGCATGTAGGGTGTAATTACATCTTTAAAAGAAATATATGTGTATGAGCTCATGGCAAGAAAATTAGGATAATATACCCAAAACTGTGGTTATTCTTGGAAGAAGAATTAGAAGTAGAGGTGTTTTAAAATGTCCTTCTTTTTTCTGCCTTTTTAATGAATTTCCTACAAAAAAAAGTGTTACTGTGAAATTAGAAAAAACTTATTTTTGTTTGTTTTTACAGGACAAGCCAGAAGGGAGGCTGCCACAGAGACAGGGTGGAGGCAGAGAGGCTGCGGTCCTGTCCTCAGGCCGTCCTGTGGCAGCCCAGCCTATCACATGCTTTTTACATGTGCAAACAGGTGGCTGTTTTCAGTGGCTCTTTTGTTCTCAGTGAAGAAAGCACTGCAAAAAGCAAAGTGCAGATTCTGGTCCCCAGCATGGAGCTGGCCCAGCATGGAGGGTCCGACTGGACAATACCTGTGTAATCAGCCAGGTAGACCTGACTCCTGCCCACTCCACCGAGGAAGGCAAGTTGTGACTGTGCCCAGCAGGGCCAGGTGCTGTCCACTGTGGTTGTGCAGAGCCCAGGGCCCTGCTAATGGGCTGAAATGGGATTGCCTGCTCAATTAGGTCACAGATTCCACCCCCAGGGGTCCCGGCTCTGTCAGACAGAGTCTACCAGAGTGTGATAAGGATGCTGTCATGAGGACCCAGAGTGGGCAGGGCCGCTCTGTAAATGACGTTCAGCAGCCCGGTCAACACAAGGCCGCAAGCCAGGACCTCAGAGATGGGACAGTCAGATGTTTCTTACTGCATCCTTTCTCTCCTCTGGCTGCTCATCCGGTGGTCGGTTGATTCACAAATGGAGGAAAAAGGAGTGTTTTAGATGTTTGGGTGTTTCTGACAAACTCTGACTTTAGGCCAAGGCAGATCCATGCCCTCTAGTCCGGCACCCAGCCTGGGTCACTTTGGGAGGCCAGCTGACCCCTCTCCCACCCTGAAAGTGGAACATTTCTCAAAAATACACTGGAGCTCACTTTTTGAAACAGCCTTCAAAAATTAATGCTCATTTGTCCAGCTGTTCTTAACATGGCTGATTTTATGTTTGGAAGAAGACAGATTTTCTCTTTGGAAGTAGACAAAATTTGTTTGGAGCTGAGAGTGGGATGAAGAGCACAAGGGCCCAGGGAGGGACCTGCCGTCTCAGAGCCCATGGGCCATTCTGACGGCCACAAGGCCTCTGGCTAGAAAACATCACCTCCATTTTGTACCAGAGGAGACAGAGGTGTGGAGAAATTGGAGGACTTGTCACCTGGGCAGGGGGAGGCAGAGCCACTGCTCGGAGCTGTGATGTGGCTATAAATGCCCTCCAGGATGGCTTCAGAGGGGAATGAAGGATCCCAGAGGAGCCCTCTTGGGTGACAGCTGCTTTGTCCCAGGGTCGGTGCTGCTCCTGCCCTCCGCCCAGGCTGGTTCTGGGTTTTTGGGGCATTTCTAACTCGTAGTACTCAGGAATAACCCCAAAAACTGTTTCCAACTTGTGGCTATGTGAGACCACTGATGAACACGTTGCTATCTTGACTCAAAGTCCTGGCGTTGGCACCAGCTGTTTCCCCATTTTGCTCTGAGATCACATCTTCCTCTGGGTGAAGAGATTTATGTGATTTTTTTCCATGGATCATACTGTCTGCCCTTTGAAACCGTGGTATCAGGATGCCATATGAGTCAGATTCATTTAGCATGCACTCCCTGGGGTGCTGCTCCCCAGGAAGGGCCCAGCAGCTCCGGTATCCACCTACAAGTTAGGCTGGCATTCTTTGCTTCTTATGAATGGGTTAGACTTTAGTTTTAATACATATTCAGATGTTGATCTTCATGAATTCAGAAGGGGCTTTTTCCTTTTGGAGCACCATTCTTAACGATTTTGGCAACCTAAATACAGGGCTTCATGGCAGCAGTTAGGGTTTTAAGTCCTGTGGGAAATGTTTTTAACTTTGGCTATCGTGTAGGTGGTGATTGCTAATATTTTTTTCTTCCCAGGCATTCTCTATTTCTTTTAGAATTTTGTATTTAAGTTTTCACATTTTTCTTTTCCTCTGCACCTCTGCCTCTTGTTAGAAGGGATGAAAGTTGAGATCGGGGCTATAGGACTGTTATGGGCTGTTCTGGGGGGCAGCAAGGCAGTCTGGGACTGGCTGCTAGCATGATGAGGTGGAACCAAGGCCCCGATTTGCTGTGGGCAAGGAAGGAATGAAGCAAGGCATTTCTTTCTGTTTGGTGGAAAAGGGAGGTTCACTTTCATATAAAGTAGCCAAACGGGGATGTAGGGAGCACAGTGATTGTGTTTGAGACTATTTCTTTTGCGTTTAAGAGGACTGTGTCATCCTGAGGCCCCAGACATGGGACTGGAGAGTGCCTTTTCTTGAGCTGAGCATGTCACAATACTTTGATTTGCTGTGTCCCCACAGGTGGGGCTGGCTCCTCTGGTTCTGGCCTTAGATGACACTGGGTTTATGCTGACGGTGACTCCCTGTAGCTGGTGCCAGCAGCAAGCTGTCCTGCCCATCTCTCCTCTGGCTGAAGTGGGGCCCCATCCTACAGAAAGCTATTTTTCTTGTTTTACTGTTTCACAAAAAAAAGCAGTGGCACTTTCTAAGATGGATCTGCTCATGCCTGGCAACAAACCTTTCCTAGGGAGCTGCCTTCTCTGCCTGGTGGGTTTTTGATACTTAGAGCCACAGAGCTGGCATTGTTTTGAGAGGGTAAACTAAGATTAATGAGGAGAGAGACTTGAAGCCATAAAGGATGAGTGTTTCCAATCGATGACTGAATATATTTCACATGTGTTCCTTCTTCAGGTTCCTTGGCACAAACGTCCAGATGCCAATCCCGAAAGGTTTTGCCTTTTCATGCTCCTAAATAACTACTAAGGCAAGAACAGCATGGGCTTCAAGTGGAATAGTGCTTTATTTAGGTTTATACTGCAGTCGATGCATTGATCAAGGGGAATTTGTAGAATACAGACGTGTGTTTCATTAAGAGCTGGATGGAGTAGCACAAACCTCGCTGTTTCTAGGACTTTGACGATTATGAACTGCAACTTTAGCATCTTATTTGAGAGAGGAAGGAAAAAGAAAAAAAAACACTCTTCGTGATAGAGTAGTGAGGGCCCCCAAATGGAGGCTCTGCTATCCACCAAATGCCCAAGTAACGCAGTCAGGGAGACTCCTCACAGGTGTTCCGAGAACTAACTTCCCAGCCGCAGCTCTGTGCATTAGCTTTTTAAGGAGCACGAACCTTCAGCTGCATGTCACTCCTGTTTCAGGAGGGGAGTGACGAGTGGCCTGGGTCCATTTCTTTCCAGACATTAGCCTTTACCAGCGAAAGAACGCCTCTTCCTTTAATCACCCCAAGATTAGCCTGCGGTAGCCTTTTCCTGTTGGATATTTGAATAACAAGCTTGATGAAGCCACTTAACTCCTTCCAATTACAGGTGCCAAATGGGGGTACAAAAAAAGAGAGGCCTTTTACATGTGTGAATGGTTTCACAGCCCAGTGTCATAATCGGATTCTAGAAATTGAACTTGCAGAAAGTTTGTGCTAGCCTTGTGGATTTTCATTTCAGATGTTGTCAACTCAAGGGCATTTGGACCAATCAATATCTGTCTGTCTTCTCACACATAGAAAGTTGGCTATTAGAAAAGAGAGGCTTACAGCAGGCCCAGCCAATACCATTAGCCCTAGCCTAAGGGCAGTTCTGTCCATGTGCCCGAGTAGGCACCTGCCCCCCTCCCCTCCCCCACCATTAGGGAGGCCACTGGGGATGTCATTTGGACAGAGCGGGCAAAGAGCACTTCTTTATTCTTTCTCTTTTTTACACCCAGTCTCCCCACAAATCAATAAATCTGTTCTTTGCTTATTTTCAGAACTTCACTTCAATATAAGCAAGGACTTTCCTTCCAGCAACAGACTCGAGTAACACCATGTCAGGCTTCTGTGTGCGTGTGTTTTCTTTCTCTGTTCCAATTTGAAAAATAATTGGAAATAATATCTGATTGATGTTCTCCTCTCTCTCTCTGTCTGTCTTCAGCTAAAGGTTTCCTGGGTGAAAGCCCTTGATCTTCTGTCTTTCATGATTCAGCACTTGATTTCTGTTCCATGTGGCCTTCTCTTCCCAATGATTTTGTGAAATGAAGAAACAAGTATCGTTTTCTTAATCAGAAAGAACTTTATACAAATCGTGTCTATTGATGGCTAATTTGTCCTGCATTGTTACCAAGGCATTTCCTGTGATTTTTGTTTTGCACTGAACAGTTCCCTGGCTGAGAGAAAAGCCCAAAGCAGTCAAGACACCAGAAAAGGAAGAATTGAGAATTAGTTAGTGGAGACTCAGCATCTCCTGGTGGGTCTGAGAGTTCTGTTGAGTTTATCGTGACACTTCTTTCTGTGTATCTCTGTCTCTGTACCTGCCTGCCTGGGTCTCTGTCTCTGCCTCTCCTTAGAAGGCCACACAGAGAAGTTGGAATTGGCACTTAAGTTTTAAAGGCTCTTAGGAAGAGGTTTGAGGCTTGTCAGGGCAGTTTTGAGCCAACTTAGGGTGTGATGAGGCATAACCCAGGCCACTTAGATGCCACGGGCAAGGAAAGAGGGCTGCAAAGCCTTTGGAGGCCACAAGGTAACTACAGAAAACTCTGGAGCCTGGGGAGAGACCAGAGGTTGAGTAAAGCAGGTACTCCAGTAACACAGCAGCGTCCCTGACAAAGAAAAGACTCAATCTTGGACACAGAAATGTGAAATGAATGTTTAATACCATAGTCCAAGAAGCTGGCATTTTCTGTGACTGGAACAATGCAGAATTAATGTGTATCTTCAAGAAATATCATTAAGATTAAGTATTCTTCAGAGAGAGGGCAGAAGCAGGGGATTCGAGTATGGTGGTTGGCGTGAGCCAGCGCTCGGATACCTGACCCATCTGCAGGCAGGGAGGGCGTCCTCCCAGGTAGAGACATCTGTCGGCAGACAAAAGTAAAGATGTGCGTTTTCTTTCCCTGTCCTGAGAGAGCACAATACTTTCGGTTCTCTCTTTTAATGCGACTCTGGATTGCTTTCTCCCTGACAGTTGCTGTAGAGATAGCGCAGGCATGCTGCTTCGCACAGAGGTACACTCTTCATTTCATTGTCATTAGCAAGGGTAATTTTCTGGCATGGCTCCGGAATGGTCCACGAGGGGTTTTCATGTCTGAAAGCAGAGGAGAGCTCAAGGTGAGACTCTGAGCTTCTGCAATGAAGACAAGTTGGAACCCAGAGCCGAGACTGTGGCATGAGGATGCACATTGGGAAACAAGGATGACTCAGTGCTCAGGAAAAAGGTCCAGATCATAGCCCCTGGGGTCCTGGTCAGAATGGACCCAGGGGGTCTGCAGGACAGGCTGGTACCGTCTGCTGTACGGCGTATTTGCTCTTGCAGGCTCCACGGAGCAGGCGTTCTCTTTTGAATGAGACTGTGGCCTTCATCCAGGGATTTGCTGCTATCACCTTGACCTAATGTTCACCAGCCATCAGCACACTGTAATTTTTGTGTCTATACCATCTCTCTTACCAGATGATAAGGAATGGCTTGTGTGTTACTCATCTTTGCGTCTTTAGGACCTTTCAGAGTAGCGGATGGAAGCGTCACCTGTCTGCCGGGGGACAAGTGAGCCACTGCACACGCAGTTTGGCTGAACTGACTTTCCTCTTTTTTTGATCATAAGACTTCCTTGCTACAGGGAGCAGTGCACTGATTTCCATGCTGGGGGCCGTTCTTATCTTGGCATAGCTGCACCACAGACCAGAACAGCGTATGGACCTCACCACGCTGCTGGGACTTGTGTGGTGCTGATTGAACACTGAGCCCTGCCCTGGATCTGTTTGCCAGGGAGACCCGAAGGTGGCGGTACGGACCCCTCCCACCTCCATCCCACTGCCCTTGCTCGTGAGGCTGGGGGTGGAGCTTGGGCTGAGTCACTCTGGGGTCCCCATTCTTCTGGTCTTCTGGCTGATCTGGGTGTGTTCACTTGGCAAAGGGCAGTCTAAATCTAATTTAACCCAGCCGAGAGAGTTAAAGAATATATTTTCTCTCTAGTCATGGAATTGGGACATAAGCCCAGAAGCTACCAGAAGCTCCCAGAAGCCATAGCCCTGGCCTCACAGAAGAAACCCGAGTGAGGGACAAACCAACCTGTAGAAGTGGGCCTGGGAGGGGGCTGGCGATGCCCTGCTCTCACATCCCGACCCCCACCCCGTAACATGCCAATGCCCTGCCTCTTCTCTCTCCCAGCTTGTTTGAGTTCTGTCTCTAACATTGCTACTAAGATAACGCTAATAAATAAGAAGCCCCAAGTTTCCATGGGAGAGCTGAGAGTTTGCATTTTATTTTTGAGGTGGAGTCTAACTGTTAACCAGGAGTGCAGTGGTGTGACCATAGCTCACCATGGCCTCAAGCTCCTGGGCTGAAGTGATCCTCCTGCTTCAGCCTCCTGAATATCTGTGACTACAAGTCTCCACCACCAGTTTGAATTCTAAAGTGAGTTCTCACTTTTTAAAGTGTTATTCCTAAAAGAGGAGACTTCCGTAGTTCAGAAGGTAAGGCATTCCTATAGATACCACACGGTCTCTCTAATTTGAATAGGGTGATTTCGTCAAATCTTTAACACATTGTTCATTTAAGTTATTCATTTGCAAATGTGTATGTGATTCTTGGCAATCAAGAGATAATTTGTATTAATCAGTGATCTTTAAATCAGTACCTTGCAATACTTTTATCTACATATAAACAGGAAGCTTCTTAAACAGAAGAGGGAATCACTGCTTGTCTATTTCCTATGGGTTCTTCTTTTGTGAATAAAACTAATGGGCTTGGAAGCAGAAATATTATTCTTTTCAATAACTACTGTACTGAAGCCTTAGTGTCCAAGGTAGTTGGATTCTACAATATGTTTTTACTGTAATAGACAGAGGCTGAGTAAAAAAAAAAAAGGCAAAAACCAAACACAAAGCCATCAGCGTGTCTTGAAGTTTCAATTTGAAACTGAAAACAAGTAGTTTTGGTTTTCACTTTTTCCTTTAAATTTATTTTGCAAATTAATTTCTCTGAATGAATGTTTTTAATGCAATCTGAACCTGACCTGTAAAATTGGAAGTCTTTAAATTTTAAAATAGAACTGCATCCATCTTATAAAATTTGCTTCTGACCAACCATCGGTAGTTGTAAGTGAGCTTAGCGGATCTATCTATATATGTTTTTGTCTGCTCAGTATTGTTTTCTTAGGAAAAGCAGATTTGTTTTTCTTTCTTTCTCCCTCTCTCTCTCCTCCCTCTCTCCCTGCCGCCGTTCCTCCCTTCCATCCTTCCTTCCTTCCAAGTTTGACTTTTATTTTTGAGCTGGAATCTAACTGGAGTCTAACTCTGGCCCGTCAGAGCTCTCCTCCTCTTCAGCATCAGGGCTTGCCTGGAGAGTGGGCTTGTCACCCCTAAAGGGCACAAGCATCCTCTCAGGGCTTGTGCTAGAGCCCTCTGGAGAGTTGTGCACTTTCCCTAGGATTGCAACTCTCAACACTGGAGCCTGGAGCTGTGGTCTGATCTGCCTGAGAGCAAAGCAAGCAGAAGGAAGCAGGGCTGGGAGGTATAGTGTGATCTAGCAGGGCCCAAGTCAGGCTGCAGGATAGCTTACTCCTGACTCCATGCCTGCAGCTTACTTAAGACTATGGGTTATTTTTAATTCCTAAACTACTTTGGGTTGTGTTTCTATCATTTGTGACCCAAAGAGTCCTGCTGGCCACAGTGTGATGGAGCGGGTATTAGGAGCTATTTTAGTTTTGACTTAACTTCTGCCAAAGTTGCTGGGCACACAGTTTAGGGGTCTGTGCTAGGCTGGGAACCTGCGTCTGCCAGTTTGAGTCACGGGTCTTGGCCACTTGTGTCTTATTGCATACAGGACATACTGCAGGCTTTTACTTTTTTAATTACTTCCCATAAATAGGTCACAGATTGAAATGATAGAGTTAAAAAAGTTCTAGAGTATGAGTAGTGGCCAGGGGCCTTGAAGATTGTAAGACAAACAAAAAGGTTTAGAACTTGCAGTGGAAATGATAAGAGGGTTGAGCATCTGAGCCTGCCTAAGACATAGTTGGTGAAGCCCCCAAGTTATCGGCAGTTGCTGCACGATTGGGAATCCCGGCCTTCATTTGGGCCAGATTCATCATTTGATTCATCAGCAGAGGATGCTTTTTGTTTGAGCTCTGGCACTGTGGTATCTCCTGTGTGCAAGGTTTACCAAGCTGAGGGCACATGTGACCCACACTCCTGAAGAACAGCGGACTTCCACTGTGTTCCCGAGTATTCTCATGTTTACATTGGTCTTATCCCAGTTTCTAGGCCTGGCCTTGTCTGTCCCAGGCCGAGGAGAAAAAGCACTGCCCAGAGGACAGAGCGATGGAGCTGTCTGCTCTACACCTGTGGGTTGAGGGGTGGGGCTGGGTTTGAGAAATGGACGGAAGAGCCGTACATAGAAGAGAAATGAGGATGGACATCCAGTGGCACCCTTGAGATGGCTGCATCTCTGACAGTAAAAAGTACATATTTTCTTGTACTCTAACGATTTTTGCTTTTTCAAAGTAAAGACACTTTACAGAAGTCTGATCATCCCCATCACGGCTGACCGTGTGTGTTACAGGCTGCCCTGAGGCTGAGGCAGGCTGGCCATCTTGGCCTTGGTCTGCACTCTCGGCCCACCCTGAAGAGTAACCACTTCTAATAACTGAGCAGTGTCCTGGGAGACAAGGTCTGGAAAAGTGCAAATGGGAACTGGAGCACAGAGCACAAGAAAACAGTTCTGTAGCCACGAAGCTGTGAATGCTATGGACAGAACTCAGCCCACTGCTTACCTCTTATGATGCTTTCTATGAAGTCCAAAGTCTTAACCTGAATAATGACTAGTTTTGTAGAAAAATCTATCTTATTCTGAGATAACTATAAGAAACAATGCAGAGAGACCCCGTATCCCCTCTCTGCTTCATGGTAACGTCTCACAACGCTGGAGTGCACTGTTGCGGCTAGGACGCTGGTGTTGACACTGTCCACTTTCCACGGGTTCACTAGTTTTGCACTTGCTGTGTGTGTGTGTGTGTGTGTAGTGCCACTTTGTAGATCTGTATGATCACTACCCAGTCGAGATACAGAAAAGTTCCCTCCAAGGATCCTTCTACACCTGGAAATTGAAATCTTTGCACACTTTGGCCCTGGTCTTGGTGGGTTTGCCCTTGTGTGGGTCCCGACTTTTTCATGAAAAGACAACGAGAAAACAGAATTCCACATGTCAGAATTTCCATTCCCAGCCCCTGCCCCTCAGACTGAGGGGCCGTGAACTGCAGGGGACTGGCCTGTAGATTCACCATGAGGAGGATCCCACCTCTGGGAGCAAGTGTCCCATCCATTTGTCTGTGCTGATCTTTTATCATCTGGTCATTATCCTGAGGTAAAACCATGGAGCTCTTCATGTTGAAATGCTGACACCTTCCCCTGCACAACATTCACTGCCAGTTGGTTCATTTGACTGCAGCCTGCTCACCTTTACTTACCTTGATATACAGTCATAATGAAATGTAATGAAACTTCTTTGCAAACTATTGATTTTCTTCTGCGTGTGCCCAAATAGGCCATAGAATGTAGTCATTTCTAGTCTGCATTGTGCTTTGCCCACCCTCTCAGCATAATGTACCAAACAAGAAAAACCATGGGTTTAGTCAGGGACTCCCAAAAATCGGTGCCTCTGTGGTAAGGAGGCAGGCGATGGTGAGGCAGCCCTTGCTGGGAACCTGTCCCCCCACCTCTTTCTTTGCATTTCAGAGCTGATCTTGCCTCCCTGGGAACTCCAGCTCTGCACTCTTAAGGTGTTTGAACTTTCTGAGCCCCAGCGTTCCCACGTAAATTTACGCACACCTGACATCTCGTTAGTGTGGAGATTGGATGTGTTAATGTGTGTAACCTGGGCCCTCAACCATTTCTAGTTTTATTTTCAGCCATGTGGAAACTATTTATCACCTTGGATGAGCAGGCATTTGTTGGATGCTAAGGAGAGAGAGGGAAAAAAAAAATAAAGGCTATCTTACCCTCAGGAGAATCAAAGTCTGGTTGGTTCCAAAAATGATGCTGTAGTACTGTGGTACTCAGCTCCCTACAGGCAGCTCCTGCTTCTTGGGAGCTGGGCGAGGAGGAAGTATCAGGATGGCCTTCCTTGAGGAGGTCGTACTTGACTTTTGGCTCTTAGTATGGATTTTGAAGGACCCAGACTGTGAAGAGAAGGAAAGTCATTGGAGGCTGAGAGCAATGTTGAGTGAGCAGGGTCCAAACCAGGAAAACACGTGAAGTGTTCAGAGAATCTTACATGGACCAGAGACAGTGTAGGGATAGGGACATTCTCTGAATGCTGCATGTGTTCAGAGAACTCAATATGAGCTGCTAATGCCTCACTGTCCAGCATGGTCAGCTGAGTCCTAGGTGGCAGAAGTTCCACCTGTGGAGCTGAGATGTATGTCCAAACCCTGATTGGGTTTGCAGCCAAGACCTTGTGTGTGGTTATGAGGTCCTGGTAGGAGAGAAGCTCTTCTGGTTGTGCCAGGCCAGGAGGATGCCAGTCCAGGCACCAGGGCACTGATGCCAGCTCCACTCTGCCTCCAAAAAATAGCTACTGAGCTGTGGGCAAGGAATTCTGTGAAGTAAAGGAAATGATTTGGCTTTGAAAACTCCTTCCAGAGCTAAGATTATTTGCTTTTCTGTGGTTTTACAGGACCACCAAATGAAAAGATCAAGAATAAAATGATAGCAGACGCATTTTGCTATTGCTGTGAAATTGTTTTCCCAAGCCAGAAACTTCTTAGAGTCATCTGCTTCCTAATTAATCTGTTGCTGTAGTAAGGTTGGGGCTTACATCGATGGGAAATCTGAAGTGAAGGTTGCTGTTGCATACACCAAGTGGGGGTTTGAAGTTGGGAATTCCTGGCCCCTGTATCATCTGATCCATTTCTTCCTGGAGGGGAAGGCACATTCTTTGGTCGTGGTATGCACAGTGAGGGACTCACTCTTGGGGTGTCCACCTTCCTTGCCTTGGGCCTCTCCCAGAATGACACAAGGACTGAGCTTCAGCTGGATTTGGCCCTGCTGTGTTCAGAGGCAGCACTGCAGCCTGCCCTGTGGACTTCCTGTGGACTGGTCTCTGTGTGTCCAGGACAGGAATTCCGTGGGCGGGCTTGGCCAGTAGGCTCAGGAGTCTCTGGTTTTCCTCCATCATCCTCTGTGGCCTTCTCATCCCCCTGTCCCACTGCTGTGGCCCTTGACACACGTGCCATCCCCTCTGGTCCTAAGACAAGCCTGTTTTGAAGGCTGCCAATAGTCAGCTGAGCACTGTCCCAGGCCGCAGGGCATGTTGCGGAGAGGGAAGCCAGCAGGAGGCTGTGGGCCCTTCAGTGTCCACTCACCCTCGCTCTGTCTTTCATGGGCAGGAGATTGCAGCTGGTAGTTGAGGACAGGAGCCCAGCCAGGCAGTCTAGCTTGGTCTAACTGGTGTTCATTCTGCCGAGCTGGGATTTGGGAGCTGCCCTTTGGGAAGATTCCAGGCAGTTCACGTCACTGTGGAGTGACTGAGTGTCCCTGGTGTGCAAGGAACTGCTTTTGGATAGATCGTGTTCTTTCAGGTAATGCTCACATGTGATCACACACTGTGAGGTCACCACGCACCCTGGTGGTGGGTCCTCTGTGAATCTGGGAGCCTCACCGCACTCTGAGATGGCACGGAAGACTCAGAAGCGTAGCATGAGGGTTACCCAGGAGCGGGGGCATGCATGGAACTCTGGGCAGTCCTGGTTACCAGACGGGCGTCTAATTGCCCAGTGGGGTTTTGTATCCTAGGCAGGGAGACACGGGCCTCACCTGGTTCACTGCAGCAGAAGGGACATGGAGAGAGCAAAGTGCCCCAGGTATTTCAGGTTCCTGAGAGCAGAGATGGGGCCTCTGGCCGCCCTGCACCGCATTGGCTCCATGTGGAGATGCTCTACCTGGGCCACAAACCTGACCCTGACTTGCGCTTTCCAGGTTGGTCAGAAACACCGACAGCCCTACCTTCCCAACTGCCCTTGGTGCCTCTGCTCTCTCAGCTGGGAGGACGGGGCCCCTGTCACTGGTGGTGGGGAAGCCACTGACTTAGGAACCAGCTGGATCTACAGCACGAAAGACTCTCAGGAATGGTAGAAAAAATATTCAGTGTACTCAGCCCTACTATGAAACTAATTTATGGCTTTCATAGGAAAGCTATAACCCACTTATAACCTAAGAATATGGGGAAGGAGGAGGGGGGGAGGTGGGTGGAGGGAGGGTAATTGGTGGGATTACACCTGCGGTGCTTCTTATAAGGGTACATGTGAAACTTAGTGAATGTAGACTATAACTGTCTTAACACAATAACTAAGAAAACGCCAGGAAGGCTGTGTTAACCAGTGTGATGAAAATGTGTCAAACTGTTTATAAAACCAGTGTGTGGTGCCCCATGATCGCATTAATGTACACAACTATGATTTAATATTAATAACAATAAAAAAAGACTCAGAGCCTTGCCATGCAGGGCTTCCCTGACCCAGACACGGCGAGCCTGACCTTTGGGAAAGTGTGTGGCAGTGCTGGGCCTCCTCCTCCACACCTTCTGGGCCTCCAACCCCCCACACATCTTTTAAATGCACCTCTGCCCAGCAGGATGTGTCCATTCACTTAAAAAAAATTATATTTCTCATTCTAAGAATAAAGTATTACAGAATGCTTGAAAGTAAAGAAAAGCACACATAAAGGGCTTGTCCGTGCCCTTGTTCTGATGTGGCTAAGCCTGTGGGTGAGTTGTCTTGTTCACGTGGTTGGGAGCACCCCCCGTGTCCCATCCAGGGTCTCCACAGCTGCTCCTGGCACGGCCCCTGCCTTGTACTGTGCCACCACGTACATGGGTTGGGCTTGGTCTGTGGCTTGTGGCCCTTCTTCCTGATCCTCCTGGCACCCGGGGTTCCTCGACAGAGCACCCAGATGCCTGTTTGTCTCTCCTCCGTGGTTTCTGCTCACAGAGGCACTGGCTATGGTGTTCCCTGACTGACTGAGGTCGGGAGACCCTGCTTCTCCCGTGTGTATTCAATAGTATCTAATATTGGGCTAAGGAAAGGGTTCCTAGGCTAGTTATTGACATCTTATTAACGAATAGAAATTAAGATAGTCACAATGCTTGTCTTCATTAATAATGATCATCTCAGCTCCTACTATCTTTTATGTTCTACTGGTAAAAGTTAATGTGCTTCATGTTTTTTATTCCTTGGAAAGTTTATTACGGAAATGCCCTTCTTGTGTGTGGCCAGTGGAAATGCCTTTCTGTGTGTTTGCTCCTGGGAACTGACTGCTGAATGTGCCCAAATTGGAGCTTATGAACTAAGGGGCTTCTTGGGCAATCAGCCCTGGCGTCTTGGACTCTTTCTTTCTTCTGCCAATTGTACCCAGAGGGGCTGGAAGCATACAGGGTGTATTTTGGGGGGTGACATTTTGTAGGGTGATCCCTTTCAAGGACCTTCCCCCAGCTGTAGAAAAGGCTGACAAAGAAAACGTGGCCGTCAGTTGTGCTTCAGAGATCAATGTTCCCAAACGTGGCAGGGGCCAATCCACACCCATGTGTTTTAATGATCTGACCCAGCGTAAATCTCCCAGTTACAAAGACGCTGCCTTAGAATTTTAAAAAACCTAATAAATAATTAGTTATAACCACAGGGTATCATGTTACCATGTTACTTATTATGGAACTAGGATAATATTTAAATTGCTTATTTACAACATTAAAATAAACAGTGGTTTGGGCATTTTTGCAAGGCAGAGGATGTGGTTGTCACTCCCTGGGCCCTCCCTGGCTGCCTGTGCTGGCTGGCCTCCGCACGTCCTTCCTTCCTGCCCGGCCTGGGTTCCTTCCCGCTGCAATTACTCCATTATGCTATTAAAGTTCAGAATGTGTAACATGCCTGACCCCTGAAGGCATTTGCTGGTCATTTTTTTTTTTTATCTTGTCTGATACCTGTGGCTCCCTTTCTGTGCTAACATTTGACTGCGAGCTGTCTGTAGGATCTGCTGGTTCACTGTCCCTTGGAGGCCACTGGCCTCAGCACCTCTCATGGCCACTCATTTGGCCCCTTTCAGATCTCGGAGTGGGGTGGCAGGCAACACCATGAATGAAATATCAAGCACATTAGATCAAATGGCAGCCCCCCAGGTAAGGAGCAGGCTCAGGGCGAGGACATGGGAGCAGGTCTGTCCCTCCCTGGTTCACCCAGGGCACGGACCCTGGCCACATCAAGTGCCCTTTACTTAAGCCCCCCTAATTGGGGAGGATTTCTGCCCTCTGATGAGTCATAATTAGGATGAGGCGGCTCCAGTAGGAGTCTTCTTAGAGGGCCAAGGGTCAGGGACTAATGACTAGCAGAGGGTAACGGTTTTGTTGATGCCTGTAGTCACTGTTGGAGAAAAAAAAACCCAGTCCTGCTGCATTTCTTGTGGAGGCAGGCGCTGCATCTTCCCCTCATTTGATTCAGTGACCTCTCAAGTGCATCCTCACCCCGAGGGCTCTGGGCCGTCCATCAACTGTTAAGCCCCTTGGGTTGATAATCTCCCCCACATTTACCCTTAACACCAGACGGCCCACCATTAGCCGCAGCTGTCCGGGCGCTCATTAGAGGCGATCGATACGGGAGATCAGGGGGCTGCTGCGGCTCTGGCTTCTGCAGATATGCAGGCATCCCGGCACAAGGCCTTCCTGGCAGCTACACAAAACACGGATTTCTTTAAGAAACAAACAGAAAAAAAAAAGGTAAAAATGGGAAAGGATGGGGGAGGAAAGTACATGTTTTCCTTCTTGGTCTCAGGATGTTGTTGGCTGTCTAGAGGAAATTTTATTTTCACTGTGGTGGGAAAATTGTACAGAGCAGCCTTCCACCACTCCTCCAGTCAGGAAGGCAGAAATAAAATTGTTTCCTAGTGAAGAAATGGCCAGCCCTCCCTGCAGAGATGGGCAAAGTGTCCGTGATGACTCAGGATGCAGGTTGGGAGGTGTTGCTCCTTCCAGAGAGCACAGAGGTTTGGAAACACTCCTGGGGATCACAGGCATTCTGCTTCCGATCAGAAGAGAGCCTGGGAATTCCTGGTGGCCTCTGTCTCAAAGTGGGGCAGCTTGGGCCCCAGTAGGCACCAGGAGCTGGGCCAGTCCCAAGCTGGCAAAGGCTGGTGTCAGCCCTGCTGCTCAGGCTGGCACAGGTCAGCGTATTTCAGAAGAGCTGGGCCAAGCTGCCCACTGGACTATTCTTACTCAGGCCCCAGCCAGGCTGAGGAGCAGCTGGCCCTGTAACATGAGGGGGCAGCAGGGCTCCTCGCCTGCACTGGCCCCTCTTTCTCAAGCTCAGGGGCTTTGGGTCCTGGTGCCTTTGGCAGTCCCTAGGGGGTCTTTCTACTCATCCCTCCTGCCCAGATCCCATGGAAAGGACTGGAGAAATGTGAAAATAGAGAACACCCAGTGTTGTAGCTAGGCACTCTAGTAGCAGCCCCAGATCAGAAAACTCAAGATATTTTGTCTACATTTTCTGCATGTAAGACCATATGGAATAAAGGGTTAACCCCAACCACGTCTTCCCATCAGGAAGGAGAGGATAGTTGAGAACCATTTAGGGAAGACCTCAGAGAGCCGCACTGCTGTTCTCTACCGGGATAGGGCTGGCTTGGAGCCCAGGAGGCTCTGGCTGGTGTGGGGGGACCTCTGGATCCTGCCACCAGCCACCAGGTGGAGAACAGACCCCCATGAAAGACACTCCCCCACCCTGACAGAGAGGGGTGTCCACGTGTGAAGTGCGAAGAGGCCTGGTGCTGGTCCCTCATCAGCAATGCTACAGACAAAGCAAATTAGAGTAACTCAGCTTTTCCTGTATCCTTTAGCCTGTACCCAAAACACTAGTCTAGTTATAGAAACCACAACAAGTCAGACATGAGTGAAAAGAAGCCTTCTTCCACAAGGCCAAGCAGAGAACAGTGACTATGACAAGATAATCAGGAGTTCTGAGGACTCAGAAGAAATGTCTTCTGTGAAATGTGGTAATGGTAAGAAATAAAAAATCCTGGAGTGGCTCGGCGCCCGTCGCTCAGTGGTTGGGGCGCTGGCTACACACACTGGGGCTAGAGGGTTGGACCGGCCCCAGCTTGCTAAAAACCTGATTAAAAAAAAAAAGAAAAAAAAAAGAACAGTGACAACTACACCAAAAAAATAGCTGAGTGTTGTGGCAGGTGTCCATATTCCCAATACTTGGGAGGCTGAGGCAAGACAATGGCTTAAGCCCAAGAATTGGAGGTTGTTGTGAGCTGTGATGCCACAGAACTCTACTGAGGGTGACATAGTGACACTCTGTTTCAAAAAAAAAAAATCTGGAGAGTTTCTCTTTTCTGTTTCTAACAAAATTTGAGTGTGGTGGGGGGGGAGTATTGAGCCTATGAAACTAGAACAAGCATTTTTTGAAGGTGGAATCAGCCATATCTCCACATGTTGCACACAGATAAACGATTGCTAATTTTAAAAGCACAATGCGAGCAATTGAGTATAGCAAATTGATTCAGTGAGGTAGAAGACAAACCTGATAACTTAGAGAAACTCAGAGAAAGGGGCTAAAAAATAAAAGGATGAAAAGGAAAGCAGGGGATCTAGAGGATCAAGAGAGCCAATGTATATATGGTGGGGATTCCTTAGGACAAAAGGACAGGGAACCGAGAAGCCATAGTCATCCCCGAGGAACCAAAGTGCCTCTGAGTACCAGACACAGTTACTGGAACTTGAATTTCAAAGTTAAAAGGAAACATATGTCCAGGCTAAAAAACAACCAACATACAAAGAAACAAAACTCATACGGCTATGAGTCTCTTGCCTACAGAAAGCCCAAATCCATTTTCACGTGGTTTGGAAATCCACAGCTCATATTGTGTTCTGCTGAAGACTTCCAATGGTTTTGTTTATTTTGTTAGTTATTTACTGAAACGACACTCTGATACTCAATTCCAGTACTCCCCCATCAATCTGAACCTCTAGACACGTAGGATAGCTGATAGTCTCCTGTAATAGTAAGGTCAAGGCAACAATCAGTCCATGTTTACATTATTTTTAATAAAAAGATATTTTGACCCAAGTATTCTTTATCCAGACAATGTATCATTTTTAGGGAGCATTCAGTTATTCTGCAAGCTCTGCTAGGTAAAGACTGCAAAGACTTATGCTGTGCCAGTACTTGTCTCTTCCCTGGACCTGGCAAGGTGCAGACACATGGTAGGTGGGTACTACACCTGTGTTGGTTTGAATTGGCTACAGCAAAGGACGTTCTCAGCTATGCAGAGAACCTCAAAATATAACCCTCACATCCCTTCCTGAAGAATGTGCTGAAGACACACTGTACTCAGAGGTGGGAGACAAGAAAATTATGGTGTGAGTAAGAAGATGTTAACAGTAGGGCCGGCAAAATGTGAACAGTCGAAATAACTGTTGTGCATGTGACTAAAAAACAGCTCAAGTATGAGATACAACTATTAAAGGCTAAGATGTATAACCTATACAAATATTAAAGTATTAATGATCTAGTGCAATTATTAGGTAATAAAAGCAAAAAATTGTCAAATGAGGCAGGGAGAGAAGTGAGTGTGTGTTAAGCTTTTGTTCTACTTGGGAAAAGACGTTGGAGAACGTGTCAGTGTTAATGGTGACCAGGAACAGATGTGATTAAGATAAGACATCAAAAAATATCCACGCATGGAATAAAGAAGGGATTCACAGCTTGAAAATTGATAAAGAAAAAAAAGAGCAAAAATAACCCTTTAGCAAAAAACAAGTAAAGGAAAGCAACAAGGAAGTATTTTATAAATACAGAAAACGAATCACACCCAGAGACGGATGTGAAGAGGCCAAATTCCTCACAGGACAGATTTTCATACTTGTTGGAAAAACCCAATCAAATTTAAAGTCTATTGACAAGGGATACATCTAAAATAAAAAGACGGGGATGATGGAAAAGGCTGGATAAAGATACGTCAGGTAAATACAAATGTAACTGAGAAGTAGAGGCGATCTTTACATCGCATTAGAGTTTAAGGGGTTTACTTTTGCTCAGACGAAAGGTAAAAGTCAGCCTGGATATGTATGGATAAGGAGCCCTTATGTGTAAAATATAATGTTAGACTATGTGAAGTAAAAATCAATTAAAAATAGAGGGAGTCAAAAAAGACATAGTAAGTGACTTTCAGTAAAGGACAAATTGACAAAAATAGACAGAGAAATAAAAAAAATTGGACAAAATGTAATCAATTGAGCCTCTTCAGCGTTTAAGAAGGTGTAATGAACTTCTTCCCATCCAAAGAGGATACTGTCCATAATATGGTTGTAAAAATTTATGACTACAATATCTTAATCACAAAGGAAAACTTCATGAATTTCCTGAAGGAAAAAACTGTATAGACCATGTCCGCATACACACAAAAAAGACATAAAATTTAGTAATGGAAATGGAACACATCCTGTGATACACTTAAAACATTAAAGTAACATTCTTCCAGTGATAAATAACAATGACAAGAAGTCCCTGAGTTTCTAATTCTAGAATATTTAGAAAACAAAGACATATCAAGTCAAGTTTGAATGTATCATATTCAATGTTTGTTATTAAACAAAAATAAACAACTGTAAATAACTCCTCATAACCATTTATTGTAATAGTATTTAAAAATCCAGTATGGTGGGTTGTAGTTGACTGGGAAGAGAGCCAAAATTATAAAAAAATAAAAATAAAAAAAATCCAGGATAGTAAAGTCAACAGTGTTAAAAAAAGAAATAACAAAGATTGCAGGAGAGAAATTTATGAAATGAGAACACAGAAAAACAATAAAATGATAAATTGAAGAACTCTAAAAACACACAGATGAACATCAAAATAGATTAACCACTGATAAGTCTGCTTTAGGAAAGATGAGGAAAAAACCTGAATAGGCTAACTAAGGAATTAGTGAATATGATGGAGGAAACAGACAAACAAAAGACACTATATTCAATAAAACGATCAGTAATGGTAATACAAAACTATAAAGAGATACTATACATATAGATGGTGCCAAAATATATATACACATTTTAAGAAAGGAGAAGCTGTACTAAAATTGTAATGCCAAGTCACATTTGGTTACAAGAGATATATACAGCATAACAAAGGTTATTGGTATACATTGAGTATTATAATTTTAATATAGTTTTTTTCCTTTCTTAGAATGTGCATGTATTTTTGGCACCTTCTATATCTAACTCAGTGGCAATAAACTATCAATGAATTGGAAGATTTTTTCTGAGGAAAATTTAAATGTTCATGCTTGACTTAAAAAAGGAGAAAACCCTTACTTATTTCTAATAACCATGGGGGAGAAATTTCAAAAGTCACCTGAGGTTCAGTGATTACAGTTTTTGATTCTTTCTAGTTAACCATTCTGTCAGTGCCTCTCTATTATTACTTAGCATTTTGTGCACTCTTTCAGAATCACGTTAGGGTTCTTGAGAGTCTGAGGGTGAGGGGTTTCTCTGGTAAGAACAAATAATTCCCACACCGTGTGGAAGATTATGAAGCACAGGGAAGAGATATTTCCTGGTGCATTTTACTGAACTACCTGAGGCTTGGCTCTAAAACTTGAAAAAGGGCAAGAAAATGCCAGATTCATCTCCCTGAAGATGCGGCGGAGTTGTGTGTGTTTGTGTGTGTGTGTTTGTGTGTACGCGTGTGTGCACAGGCATGCTAGTAAGCAGAGGGTACTCCTGTGAGATGCAGTCTGTACCTGTTGAATAGAAAACCAAAAAGTTTTAAATAACATAGCAAACAACAAGCTGAAATGACAGTTTCATATACCACAGAGATCTATTCTGGGAATACAATGATGTTTTATTTAATATTCAGCAATCTATTAATAAAATATATCCTATCCATAGATTATAAGAGGAAAACCTCAATGAATTCCCAGAAGGTATCTAATACATTCAACATCAATTTCTGATAAAAACTTAATAAGCCAGGAATAGGGGAACAGTTTCTTGACATGAAAAGAAGCTGACGTGAAATCAGCAGTTACATCGCATTCAACCAAGATCTTCCAAAGGTCCTTCAGTTAACGTCAGGGACATGGTCACGATGTTAAGATCACCATCATGATGGTCATCCTTCTGGAGGTTCTAATGATTATAATAAGATAGGAGGCAGAAGTCAGATTAAGGAAGTGACAAAAGTTTGCATATGGCATGAGTGCAGGTCTAGAAACCCTAAGGGAATATTTTGCATGAATCCTATGTACTCAATTTTGATATGAGGATAATTAATGACAATTAAGGTTATGGGGAGGGGAGGAAAAGCAGAAAGAGGGACGGAGGGAGGGGGTGGGGCCTTGGTGTGTGTCACACTTTATGGGGGCAAGACATGATTGCAAGAGGGACTTTGCCTAACAATTGCAATCAATGTAACCTGGCTTATTTTACCCTCAATGAATCCCCAACAATAAAATAAATAAATAAATAAAAGAAGTAGTTAATGGAGTTTCTTGGTAGTAGCATGAACAAATCCATAATTGTTCTCATATTCTGTTAATAATTACCTAGAAAGTGAAAAGATAGAAGATTTCTAGTCCGTAAGATAGAAGATTTCTAGTCCGTAAGATCGGTGCTTGCTAACGCCCAGTGGCAAACCCAGTGAGATGCACGTGTGGAGAAAAGGGCAGCAGGTTTCCAGGGCTGTACGAGAAGCGCTGTCTAAACAGAGGTAGAACACTGGCTCTGCATGATGCAGAGAAACCAAATGGCCCCACTTTAACTCAGGCTTTTAGGGCAATTCCACTCACCAATTTAGGATGGAATCTAACTTGTTCTGGAAGAATAGTTAGAATGTTGAGCCCTGGTGGAGAGGGCGAGCCGAGCACAGATACTCTTTGTTTCCTCAGCTTCACTTTACTGCACTTTGTAGACACTGAGTGTTTCGCAAATCAAAGGTTTGTGGCTCCCCTGCAGGGAGCAAGTTTATCAGCACCATTTTCCAACAGCAGGTGCTCACTTCATGTCTCTGAGTCATATTTTGTTAATTCCCACAACATTTCAGACATTTCCATTATTATCATCATCTATTTTGGTGATCTCTGGCCAGTGACTGTTGATGTTACTATTGTAACTGTTTTAGCTGCAAATGGGCCCATATTCGATGGCAAACGACTGATAACACTGCCCATGTCCAAACTGCTCCACTGACCAGCTATTCTCCTGTCTCCCTCCCTCTCCTGAGGCCTCCCTAGTCCCCGAGCCATAACAATATTGAAATTAGATAAACTGATAATCCTACAATGGCCTCTAAGATTTCAAATGAGAGATTCACAAATCTCTTCCTTTAAATTTAGAGCTAGAAACGATTAAGCTTAGTGAAGAAGACACATGACAAGCTGAGATGGGCGGAAAGTGAGGCCCTTGTGCCAAGTTGTGAATGCAAAGGAAAAGTTCTTGAAGGAAATCGAAAGCATTACTTATGTGAACATGTGAATGATGAGAAAACAAAGCAACCTTGTTGCTGAGACGGAGGAGTTTTAGGGTCTGGACAGAGATCAGACCAGCCTCAACATACCCTTTAGCTAAAGCCCAATCCTCAACAAATTCCTAACTCTCCTCAACTCTGTGAAGGCCTAGAGAAGTGAAGACGCTGCAGGAGAAAAGTCTGAAGCTAACAGGTGTTAGTTCATGGGGTTTGAGGAAAGAAGCCACCTCCTTAACATAGAAGTGCAAGGTGAGGCAGTGCTGATGTGGAATCGTGGGCAAGTTATCCAGAAGATCTAAGATCATTGACGAAGTGGCCACATTGGCACCTGTGGCTCAGTCATTAGGGTGCTGGCCCCATATACCGAGGGTGGCAGGTTCAAACCCAGCCCCGGCCAAACTGCAACATAAAAATAGCCTGGCGTTGTGGCGGGCACCTGTAGTCCCAGCTACTCGGGAGGCTGAGGCAAGAGAATCGCTTAAGCCCAGGAGTTGGAGGTTGCTGTGAGCTGTGTGATGCCACGGCACTCTACCAAGGGCCATAAAGTGAAACTTGGTCTCTACAAAAACAAACAAACAAAAAAAGCAACAGACTTTCAATGTAAACAAAACAGCCTTATACTTGAAGAAGATTCCATCAAGAACTTTCACAGTTAGAGAAAAGTCAATGCCTGGCTTCAAAGCTGCAAAGGACAGGTGGACTCTCTTGTTAGAGGCAAACGCAGCTGGTGACTTTTACTTGAAGTCGGTGCTCATTTGCCATTCCCAACATTGGAGGGCTATATCTATTCCTCATGTGCTCTGTAAGGAAACAACAAAGCCCGATGACAACACATCTGTTTACAGTATGGTTTACCAAATATTTTAAGCCCATCGTGAAGACAGATTCTTCAGGAAAAAGATTTCTTTCAAACTATTACTGATCATTGACAAAGCATCTAGCCCCTCAAGACCTCTGATGGAGACGTACGAAGAGATGAATTTTATTTTCATACTTCCCAACACAACATCCTTTCTGCAGCCCGTGGATCAGATAGTAATTTTGACCTTCAAGCCTTATTATTTAAGAAAGGCATTTCATAAGGCTATACATGCCACAGCGAGCGATCCCTTGGATAAATCTGGGCAAATTAAATTGGAATATTTCTGGGAAAGAGTCACCATTCTAGATATCATTAACAACATCCCAGATTCATGGCAGGAGGTCAAAATAGCAATATTAAGAGGAATTTGGTAGAGGTTGATTTTGAAGGATTCGAGACTTCTGTGGAGGAAGTATCTGCAGATGCGGTGGAAATAGCAAGAGAACTAGAATTAGAGGTGGAGCCTGGAACCCTCCATTCTTGGGGACATGTGGTCTCACTGTGTATTCTATACAGAGGGAAAGGGCATCACAGGTTTGGTGCCTTCAGCTTCTGTCTGAGGATTCTACCCTCAAGCCCTGGGAAACAGGGTTTCTTAGAAGAAACAGAGACCCCACAGGCTCCACCCTGAAGTGCTCACACCTTCTCCTTGGTGTTCAGATCTGTGGACACCATACCAGGAGTGGGGGCTGTCTTATCCCTCCTCTTACACCTTTTATTTTTAGCATCACAAGTAATAAAGACCATTTCTTTCTTTCTTTTTTTTTTTTTCTTTTTGAGACAGAGTATCAAGCTGTTACCCTGGATAGAGTGCCGTGGCGTCACAGCTCACAGCAACCTCAAACTCTTGGGTTTAAGAGATTCTCTTGCCTCAGCCTCCCAAGTAGCTGGGACTACAGGCACCTGCACAACACCTGGCTATTTTTTTTCAGTTGCAGTTGTCGTTGTTTAGCTGACCCTAGGCCGGATTCGAATCCGCGAGTTATGGGCGCTGTCATAAACATAAAGGCCATTTCTACTGGGGGTGGGGGTGAGGGGAGAATTGGAGCCTGAAGATGTGACTGAATTTCTGCTCTCTCATGATGAAACTTGAATGGATGAGGAGTTAGCTACTTATAGATGAGCAAAGAAAGTGATTTCCTAGGATAGAAACTGCTGCTGGTGAAGATGCTGTTAAAAGGGTATTTAAAGTATTATGTAAAAATAGTTGAAAAAGCAGCAGCAGGATTTGAGAGGAGCGACACCAATTTTGAAAGACATCGCAGTAAGATGCTGTCCAACAGCATTGTCTGCTACAGGGAAATTTTTTTCACAAAATGAAGAATCAATTGATATGGAAAATTTCACTGTTGTCATATGTAAAAAAGTTGGCACATCCCTCCCAGCTTTCAGCAACCATCACCCTGATCTACCAGCAGCCATCGACTTGGAGGCAAGACCCTTCAGCAGCAAAAAGATTATAGCTCCCTGAAGGCTCAGATGATCAGGATTACTAGCAATTTTTAGCAATAAAGTATTTTTAGTAAAAGTATGCCCATTGTTTCTAAGACGGAATGCTATTGCGGCTTAATAGTAGTATAGTGTAAACACAGTAGTGTAAACATAACTTTTATACGTACCAGGGAGCAAAAAAATCTGTGTGTCTCACTTTATTGTGATATTTGCTTTCTTGTGGTGGCCTGGAATTGAACCTGGGACATCTCCGCGGTGTGGCTATAGTTAGGAGAAGCTCTACAGGTTGTGCAGCACGAGGTGGGTGCAAGGAAGACAGGCCCGTGAGTAGGACCAGGCATTATCCACTCACTTGCATATGACAACTGTGGCATTTTAAATATACGGAGGGGAGTTTGGATTATGCAGTAAACAATTTTAAAATAGCAGGTTAATTATTTGGGAATGAATCCCTTTATCACCCCAGATGAAATTTCATTAAAACAGATTAAAAAGGAAACTGTCAGAGCACTGGAGGGGTCACCAATGAGGGCTGCAGGTTTACCTGCTTTCAAGGCGGGGAAAGAAGAACACGGAGGAAATCACGAAGGCAGATGATTGGTATTTGCATAAAAATGTGATAGATCTCAACACCAAAGCATACCCTAACTGATCTTATCAGAGAGACAGGAACAGGTTGTAGCATATTGTTACTTAAAGGATTATCATCTTTAATACGAAAAACCCTTACAATTCAGTAAAACTTTTGAAAAGTGCCTAAAAACATGAAAAAGGATTAATTGAATAGGTCCTTCAAATGCTCAATGAACATTTGCAGAAATGTTCATCCATTAAGAATGAGAAAATGCAATTTTAAATAATGAGAGTTATTTTGGGCCGATCGAATTAGTAAACATTTTTGAAAGAGGTAATGCCCAGTGTTGGCAAGGTTATGAGAAAACAGGAATTCTCATATATGGTGCAGAAGACTTACTGGAGGACAAATTAACAATATGAATTAAAGTCTTAACATTATTCACACCCTGTGACCCGCTAGTCTCACCTCCAGGTATTTATTTTATATAAATAATTAGAGAATCATAAAGAGCTGTGTGTGCAGGAAGACTCGGTGTGGTGCTCACTGTAATACTGAAAAATGGAAACAGCATAAATATCCAATGAGAGAAAACGCGTTAAATAAATTGTGGCCCATTAAAATCGACAGAATGCTAAGTCGTCATTAAAACTCGCGTTCTCAGAAACTGTTAAAACACATGCAATAACAATCACAATATATTAAATGATAAAAGTAGGTTACAAAATAAGGTTATATGCTTTATAATTAGAGTGCTGTAAACATTGTATAGAGGCCAAGATAAATGGGGAAGGGAGTACAGTGGTTATTGTCTCATCCCAGGAACATGAGTGATTTTTATTTTCTTCTTTTTCCTTTTCTGAAGCTCTCAAAATATATGAAATGACTCTGTATTTTTTACACGCAAATCATCATAATAATCATAATAAAAAAATTTAAAAAGCTCCATAAGGGAAGCACACAAGCCCTGTGACCTGAGACCCATCTGCATAGTCTTTCTGAGTTGCAGTGAATCACGGAGATCCGAGGAAGAGGCTTGGGGAAGGCTGCTGTCTTCCATTCTCTCCCAGTCTTTATTTTCTTCTGTTACAAGACACATTTCCCTCTAGCTATTCCAAAAAGGTGGTGGTTTCCAGTCCCTCTGCTTTTAGTTAATGGCATTTCCTTATTTAAAGTATAATTTGCTCTTCTAAAATTGGGTCTATTTTCCATCCCTGGCTTCTGGCATCCTGGCTTAATTTTCTGAGAAAGCTGTTTGCAACTCTCAGAGTACCTGCCTCGGTCCTGGGAGTTAGTGTGGGTGACGGAAGAGCTGGAGGTGACGTTTTTGCCGCTCTTTCCTTGCACTGGAACTTGCCGTGGTTCCCAATTCAATTTGATTGTTCTGGGCATGGATGGACTTGGCTGCTTCATTATTAACAGAACCCAAGTTAGGGTTGCCAGATTTAGCAAATAAAAATATAGAATGCCTGGCTAATTTTATTCCAAATGAACAATGAATCACTTTTTTCATGTAAGTATATCCCAAACATTGCATGAGATACACTTATACTAAAAACTATTCATTACCTGAAATTTGGACTACTCTGACCATCCTGCATTATATCTGGCAACTCTGCTACTCCTAATGTTTCCAATGAGTCGAGTGTCAGTGTGGCCTCATGCCTCACCTTGGCCTAAATTGTGTCATCTTTAGTGGGGTCTTGGCATGTAGTACCCTGGTGTTTGAGCAAACACAGTTGTCTAGTTGGATCTATTTGGTGGGTAGACACCAATCCGCTGTCAGGAGATTAGAGCTTGCTCATTCCTCCCTATAGCCTAAAATTTAGCAGACACTAATTTTCATAGCCAGGGAGAGTAATGAGGCAGTTGACGAGTTAGACCTGAGGTGGTGGTGGTTTCCTCGGCGGGGGGAATTCCCTGGCCTGAGTCATGAGATGCTTTTTCTCCAGTGGAGTGAGTATGGAGAATGCCACTCAGTTTGACTCCTTCTTGAAGGACATTCAAACAGTGTATCCTCCCGGACATATACTCAAGGGGTCAGAGTGAACAGGACAGCCTCTCCCAGGGCTGTAGAGCAGGGCCCCTACTTACCTCATCCCTTGTTCTACTGAGCGGAAAGGGGGCAAGAAAAAGGGTGGAATAAAGCAGGAAAGATAAAGAAAATATAAACACAGGAAGAACCACAGTTCCTGAATCTAACTGGCATAATTATTTCCAGTTATTTTAAACACGATTTGGGAATGGACACTACTTTTTAAACGTTGCTTTAGGACTGAAACTGGCAAATAAAGCTTCTATTTGCAGGGGCTGCCTGTGTACTTCTCTGTGCCCCTACATTTGGTTGGCCGGGGCAGCCCAGAAACCTAGTGTGCATTGAATGACCTGGCAAAGGGGAAGCTTCCCCGGTACCTGTCACCAGGAAAGTCCCCTGTGTCCTTTCCACTGAGAGCAGCCAAAGCACACGATCCAGCCTTTGTCCTGGCGTTAGACACCCCTTCTCCGGGAAGGAGCCTGGCCCAGTGCTGTCCTGGGAGCCTGGCCCAGTGCTGTCCTGGGACCTGGCCCAGTGCTGTCCATGTTTTATTACCTCTCTGGTTTCTGGTTGCCTGCCAGCAGCAGAACCAGAGGTGCCAAAACACTGTAAGAAATCGGATCTCCAAGACCGCCTGCTCTCATGGCATTTCCAGCTGTTGGCTCACAGCAAAGCTCTTTGTAAATTTTGTGAGAAAACATGTTCTCAGGAGGTTCCATTCCAAGTTGGCGGCCTCACGAAGTCAGAAGAGCTGGAGTGAAACTTTTCAAGGAACGTCTGAACTTGGATCCTGTTCTGCACTTAGTTCCATCTTCAACTTCTGGGGCCTAGATTTGGTCCCGCTGCTGCCGGCTGATGATGGACTGTATTTATTGCACCTGAGGGGGGATGGAGGCATGGTGCTCCCTTAATGCCTTCATTGGCGCAAAGGGTGCACCGCCTGTGCAGATGATTTATGGAAGCCTAGCGAGGAAGCAGATTAGAAGTATCATTGAAACACAAATGTTAGTCTTTCTTTTGGAAAAGTAGCATCTTTTCATTCAGAAACTGTTAGCAAGAGTTCTGTTTGGCATATCCAATTTAAGTCATCTTTGCTCTCTCAAGATGTTTTCCCTACATTATCATGATAATCTTTTCTATGTCCCTCCTGACTGTTTCAGTTTGGCTTTTCTATCTGATGCCAACGCTCCTGCACAGCTGTGCTGGCCTCAGTTAAGACCTGATCTTTGTTTCTACTATTTTTCATGGACAATTTGTCATCTTTCTTCTCCCTTTCCCAGTTGCCCTGAGTTTTGCTGATGGTGGATCGATAGTGACACTGTACAGAGAGAGGCTGCAAGTAGCAGAGACGCAGAATCGGGTGAAGGAAAAATACAATTTCTCCTTATTCAACCAACCAGTGAAATGGCCCTTTGGCCAGAATGGTGGTGGACACCTACATATGTTTTATTATTGCCCTAACGCGAGAGCTGTGAATTTCTAAAGTGATTGGATTTAGGAAGTTCTGAAGTTTCTGCATTTAATATTTTTGTTGCGAGAGCATCTTCGTCCATAAAAGCAAATATTTTCATGTGGATGAAGGCCTGTAATGATGAGCTATTACTGTAAAGCAGCATAGTATACTAGATTGTAAACTTCCCAAATATTAAAATGAAGCACTTTGGGAGGGACATTAACTTTTAGGCCACTTAGACAATTCCCAAAGCACCCATCATAAATCCAGGAAATTGCATTGTCATTGTTACATTCAGGAATAATTTTGCTCCAATGCATTTCCTTGCCTTCCATAATTCTATTTTAGGGAGTAAAGATGTTTAACTGATGTCAGGAGAGTCTATGGATTGGTGCTGTCTCACGCTAGTATTATTTTAAATCAATGGCTGCTGCTGCAAAATCAGATAATTTCTCAGAAGACTAACATGGAAACATATTCTATGGCTGTTTTTGTGTTTGAGGTGAGAGCTTTCAATTCAAATCATTGTTCCAAAATACATGAAAGTCAAGTGTGATCGCAGTTAATGCCCATCAAGCATTTGAGGAAACTGAACTGAAGTTGAAAATCAAGCTGCCAAAAGAGTTGCTTCTGATGGCAGCTTTATCCCGGGTAGGAACAGGGAGCTGAAAAGGGAGCAGGACAAGCCCCCCAAGTTGGAGAGGAATTATAGACACGTGAATCCCCCAGATCTGGAAGACACAGTGGAAACAGTGTTGTCCGGGAGCCAGGCCGTGGCAGGCACTGATGACTGGCCAGGCCTGCCGCAGTGGAGGAGTCTGGACAACATGCAAATGGGTTTAGGGTTATAGGGAGCCCAAGACAGGCAGATGGAGGGAAGGATGTGTTATCGCACATTACTCTTCAGGCCTCAGACTTCTCAAGAAATTGGAATTCTGTAACGTGTAGTATGCATTTACAGATCAAAAGCCTGTGAGTTCATCTGGAAAATTGCCACAGGAAACTAGTTATCGGTCAAGAAACAAACATATATGGTACAGATAGATGACATTCTCTTTTCCGTAGCCAAAGGCAGGAGTCTTCAGGAGATCTGCACAACATTAGCGAGACTTGCTCTTCCCCTCACGCTGGGGCGGAATGTCCTTGGCTGGGTCGTGTTCTGTGCTGATGCTATGGAATGATGTAATTTGTTTCCAAGAAAACAAGAAGGAAATACATTTTTATTGGAAACATTTCAACTATGAAGGAAAGTAGATTTCAAGTCCCAGGAAAGAAATGAATGAAGATTTTTGGAAATTGGTGGTTCAGATAGACACTTCGCTCCTCACGCAGCTTGACAAGGAAGCAAGTGCCATCAGGTGTCTGTGCGGGAAGTGTGCTGGGTCGGGACACATTGTCTCTGAGAGGGGCAGAGGAGCAATCAGGTGTGACCGAGACACGGCCAGAGGAGGACTAAGAGGGATGAGAGCTTCCAGGGCATGTGTGGCTTGAATCAGAGCTGCAAATAATGAGGAAACATCCTGTCTCAAGAACTGCCATCATTTTTTACGAAAGATAGACAACTGGCAGCTTCACAAAGGCCATTAGGAGGGAATAAGCATCGAAAATCTGAGCCATGAACGTGGAGGCGCCAATCAAATTGTCACTTCCTGGAGCTTTAGACAGCGCCAGGCAGAAAGAGCCTGGGTCAGGAGGCAGCCCCAGGTTCTGCCGCCTCCCAGGCGCTGGAGGAAAAGCCACAACCACAGAGCCCAGGGACGAAACCGGCCCCTCACTGTCCACGTCTCATGTGTGTGGATTTTTATGAATAGAAAGTGATTTTTTATTATTTCCTTTTTTTTTCAAAGAAAGGGAATTTTATTAGAAGTTCACAATGAAGTACAATTTTAGTAATTAAAACTCTGGGATTCTGGACTAGCAATAGTGATAATCTCTAAATTTTTGAGAAGTAAATAATATGAAAATTAAATATCAGTACAATTAAAGACTTTTTCACTATAATAATAACTGAAAAGAACATGCATTTGTACATAAACTTTGTTTTGAATAATTCACGGGTCCCTAAAATCACCACACACAGGGAAAATGGGAAATTATAGCTGAATGTACCTTTATTTACAAAATATTCATTAGGAAACTACAAAATGTTTTCAAAGTATTCTCTATGTATTGGTAATTTTCTTTGTAAAATTTTGCAATGAATATTTTGTAAATAAAGGTACAATTAGATATAATTTTGCATTTTTCCTATATATGGTGACTTTGGAAGTGACTTTTGGAACCCCCTGTGTAATCAGAACCGAGATTATTGGATTATGTGGTAATTTCATTTTCTTTTTTTTTTTGTAGAGACAGAGTCTCACTGTACCACCCTCGGGTAGAGTGCCATGACTTCACACGGCTCACAGCAACCTCTAACTCTTGGGCTTATGTGATTCTCTTGCCTCAGCCTCCCAAGCAGCTGGGACTACAGGTGCCCGCTACAACGCCTGGCTATTTTTTTTGTTGCAGTTTGGCCGGGGCTGGGTTTGAACCTGCCACCAGCAGCATACGGGGCCGGTGCCCTACTCACTGAGCCACAGGCACCGCCCGGTAATTTCATTTTCAATTTTTTTGAGGATCTGCTATTTTGAGTTTTTGGTTGTTTCCAGGTGACACTAACTCTGGTTTTTGTTGCTCTATTTATTCATCATAATATATTTTCTACTCTATTAATGATTCTTTTTGTTCCCTAAGTAATTATCATCCATATAATAATTTTTGTCACACTTTTCTAATATTCACATACACAATTTCCCCCTTTTTTCATATTTGCATGGCCTGGACTTCCAGAATAATAATTAATAAGGTTGGTAATGAGCATTAGAACTTTCTTCCTCATGTTAATGAGAATGACTAGCATTTCACTATAAATATAATGTTTAAGGTTTTCTTGAGATCATAATTTTTATGATACTAAGCAAAAGTTCCTTTGTAATGTATTCTTTTTTATTAGATTTTTTATAGAAACTACATTAGGATCTATTAAGTTAATTATTTATGAAGTACCCTATGGACTTTTCCTTTACCTTTTTGCGTAAAACTTTCTATGCTGTGGTTCTCTAGTCTTTTCATATACGACTGAATTTTCCTCCTTGTACTTGAAAAACTTTTATTGCATCTGTGGTTATAAGTGGTCTAGAGACTCATAGTTTTTTTATAATTTTGCTTTTCATTTTGCTTTTCTGTTACAATATCCTGTAAATAAGAGAAAAATACAAAACAATCAGCCACATTTATTTGTTTTTGTTTAGTATCACTGTATATTATGTACTTGACATATATCTTTCCAACCTAAATACTTTCACTTTAAGTGTAAAGTAGGAACTTACAATTTCTTTATGACGTTTCATTATTTTAGCTGTCCTGAGTCCAAAATGACAAATTCAAAAAACTTGTTGGCTTTTTTAACTTTGTATGCAAAGCAAGAAAAAAAGTCGTGGAGAATAGTCTCTTTGTTTCCTTTAGTAGACCAGGTCATTCTGTCCAGGGACTGTAATTTTCAGAAAAGCTTTAAAAGTGCATTTGTTCAGGACAGTTCTCTGTGGATGTCAAATTTATTTGAAAATACAAGGTTGAATTTACTTAAATGATCATGTGTTTTGAAAGCAAGGGGATAATAGCTGCTGACCAGCGTGTTTCAGGGGATGTGACTGATTGCTTCCATGTTGGTCGTTTGACCAAATAAAGACGTGGCGAAGGACGGGTGGTTAGGAAGTGCTATTGTTAGATGTGGGCTGAGCCCCAGAGCACTGATCAGGATTGTGTGGGCTCAGGTGATCTGTCAGCGTCATGCTGAAAAAGGACATGATGTCACAAGTATTTCCTAGTTAGAAGCATAGCAATCACTTCAACTCAGTAAAGTCTGGAGACTTCTATTTTGTTTTTATGATTAGAAAATAATAACAACGAGCATTTTCCATATCCTTTGCTGTCAAAGTATTTTTGTCATTGAGTTGTAACAAAAAATTACTATGGATTAAGAAAATAATTCTTTTTCTTTTTATAAATTTTTTTTTTGACAATGTTGAACTGTTGTGGATTTTGTATTTTATGCTGTGTCCTATTATATGTAGAATTTTTATAACCTTAAAATTAAAAATTTTTGAAGAGTATTAGCAGAGTTTCTTTATGTCTAAATGAACTCAGGTGGGCAGACATAAGAAAAGTGGGAGTATCTCACTGCCTACCTAGACTCTTGAGCGTTAGAAAATTTTAGAAGGCCATATTTGCTTAAATAGTAACACATACAGACATCTGTTAATCTCACTTTCTATCTATAAGCTCCTAGTTCATTGTTGAGAGAAAATGTTAAATTAAATCTTTTAAAAGAAGCATTTCTGGGGTGGCGCCTGTGGCTCCAAGGAGTAGGGCACCAGCCCCACATACCAGAGGTGGAGGTTCAAACCCAGCCTCGGCCAAAAACTGCAAAAAAAAAAAAAAAAAAAAAAACATTTCTATGTACAATTGCTACCTAGAATTATTTGAGTGTTAACAATGTCAATTTTTTTTTTGTTACAGATAAACAGATTTTTATTTATGCTCCTCATCTCATTCATCTTCCTCCCCCCCTTTTCCTGGCAACTTTAGTGGGACACTTTGTGCCCTCAAACTTTCCTTTAGACTTAGCAACATCCCCTCATACTTCTCCTTCAGCTTGGCTGGCTTATTCACGTAAGGCTGCTTTTTTGCTGTCACTTAAGTTATTCCACATTTCACCCAGCTTTTTTTGCCACATCTCCAAAAGAGATAACAAGATTTGTAGACTTGATCTTGGGGGTGGAATTCTGAACAGACCAGGAAAAATCCAGACGGTGGCCTCTTGGGGACATTAGGGTCCTTCTTCTTTCCTCCTTTAGCTGGCCCAAAATCCTTCATTTCCCTATCATAGTAGACTTTATTTTCCTTTGCCATGCCATCAAATTTAGACTTCTCTTTCTCAAACATTGCCTTCTGCCTTTCAGAGCACTTCTTGGAAAATTCTGCAAAATTGACAGGGCCCTCTAGGTTTTTCTTCTTATGTTCTTTTCTGCAAGTCAGCACAGCGAAGGCATAGAAAGGCATCCTGCCCTTTGGTTTCTTGGGGTCACCTTTAGCCATCTTGACTGTTTTGTTGCTAGTCTGACAATGTCAATTGTTATTAGAAAAGTTAATATCATTTGTCTAGTTCACATGTAAGGCCATATTTCCAAACTGGTTTTGACATAAAGACACGAATAAAGGTCCCTTGACCAAAGAGTGAGGAAAATAGGTTTGAAATTTGTTAAAGGGAATGTGTTTGTCCTCTTTTAATATTAACATATTAAAGATAATAAAAAAATCTGTCACTTTACTTACCTTTTTTTCAAATGCATTTGATGATGGAATTCTTTCCCAAAAGAAGTGATAAAACCCATTGTCCTTCCAGGGCCTATTCCTCCCTGAGCTACCGGTCTGCTGACCCTTCCTGAGTCAGTCTTCCACCCACTCCCTCTACCCTCCGCAATGCCAACGCAGTAATCTCCTCGCTGTTCGCACCCAGCAGCATGTCCCACCACAGTTGCTGTCAGTCCTTCCCTCTGACAGTCCCATGACCCTGCGTCTCACTTCCTTCCCTCTGACAGTCACATGACCCTGTGTCTCACTTCCTTCCCTCCGACAGTCCCATGACCCTGTGTCTCACTTTCTTCCCTCTGACAGTCACATGACCCTGTGTCTCACTTCCTTCCCTCTGACAGTCACATGACCCTGTGTCTCACTTTCTTCTCACACCTCCTCGAATGTTGCCTCGGTGGAAAGGATGACCTCAACCACCTTGCATAAAACTGTAACTCTCTAATCCTTTTCCCCTTTCCATGCCTTTCAATTCTTCTCTTGAAAGATTGTAATAGAAACTTACCTTCCATTTATTTTAGGGATCTCTCCCCAAATAGAGCAGCTGCTCCACGAGAGCAGGGCCTTAGTCTGTCATCTGCTTATGAACCTGCAGAGCCCGAGTGGTGTTTGGATGCAGAAGAGGCTCAGTTACCATTGGGAGTAAATGAATGAGGGGATGGTAAGAGGTGGATTTTGCTCAGGTGCTGTGTGTGTATGTGAAGGCAATAGGAATGACAGCACTAATTGTTACAATGACACCATTATTAAATGCTACCATGTGTCAGGTGAGGGCTGCATGGCTTTAGAGCAGCGGTTCTCAACCTGTGGGTCACGACTCCTTTTTAACAATGCCAATACATCGTGGTATTAGGAAGGTTGAGAACCACTGCTTTAGAGGAAAGTAGGTCAAACTGTGGGGCATGTTGAATCTCCCCAGCCTCCCTGTGCCATGGAAAGTTGCAGTTTTCATGGAATAAGGAGGTACATGGTATTTAGAAAAGACTAGTCAGCCGGAATCATCCAAACCAAGGCATAAAAATGGAAAATACTAACCTTTGAGAGACATTTTGGAGCTAGTAATTATAGCATTAATTGGTGGTGGTGATGGTAGAGCAGGTGAGGAATGAGATGGATTTAGGGTAGCTTCTGTGATTTTAGCCTTATTAAGGAATCAAAAATTTGCTTTTGACTGAGTTTGAGAAGCTACTGGCCATAATCATGCTGATTGTAACTAGAAGTGGGACTTGAACTCTGCCGGAGGAACTGTGTTAGGCTTCTAGGCCTGAGAGTCTTCCTCAGATTGGAGGTTCAGGGTGGGAGGGTTAGACACATTCTCCAAGGTCCCGGAGAAGCTGGAAAGCACAGCAGAGTGGGGAAGATAGTTTTTAATGTGACATGGGGCCGAGTGCGGTGGTAGAAGTAGAAGGAAGAGCTGTTGGACTTGGCTTTAAGAACACTGTGACCTTAGTGAGAAGAGAAAAAGGTTTCAGAAGAGCATGAAGATGTCACCCAGAATAAGGGGGTTTTAGGCATGAGTCTTCTCAGGTCACTTTCTGGGTCTCCTAGGAGGCTCTGTCCACACACCACAGTAAGTGTCCTTCTCCAGCCAGCTCACCAGGTCCTGAAAGGCTGCATTTGTTTTCTTCTTGATCTACCCTCTGAGCCAAGCATCACACCTGACAGATGCCAAGTGTGAGTGTTTGCAGAACATGTCAGTGTGTGGATGAGGAGGAGGTGGTGGAGGGAAGCACCTGGGTATAGTTGCTGACTTCTTGGTGACAGGGTGCAGCTGGGAAGGGAGGGAAGAAGTTTGGATGGTTGTTAAAGGGGACGTGTGGCCCAGGGAGGACTTTTTCATGTGGGAGAGATGTGAGTTTACAGACTAAAGTGAACAAGTTAGGAGTGCACAGAAACTGAATACATCCTGCAAGAGACAGGATGATGGGAAGATGTCTAAGGGAAGGAGGAAAAGGATGTGCTGAGGACGCTGGTGGAGGAATTTGGCCCCTGTCTTCAGAGGGGCTTAGTCAATTGGCCCCTGTCTTCAGAGAAATTAGCCAAGGATCAGAAGAACTTCAGAGCAGCTGGCTGGGGGCTTGTGTTAGCAGTGTCTTCTCCAGCCAGCCTCAGCAACCCAAATTTGGGGTAAAAGACCTGACTCAGGATGGGGGGACGGCATGTTGAGTGTGGCAGAATGACAACCAGAGCAGGGTAGAGGGGATGATAAGAAATTGTTGATCAGAGGTGCCCAAGAGGTGGAGCCTGATGGGTGAGCGAGAGATTGCAGAGCACCGGACATACCGCAAGCCATGGGATGGGGAAGGCATTGAAGAAGTTCTCATATAGTCACATTCTTTCAGTTATGTTTTTTATTGAGAAAAATGCATGAATGAAAATACATTGAAATATTAATAGTGGTTATGCTGGAGTGATGAAAGTATAGGTCTGAGTTTTATTTCTTCTCTTTCTCTACCTGATGATAGATGTTCTTACATCAAATTCTTTTTTTTTTTTTTGTAGAGACAGAGTCTCACTGTACCACCCTCGGGTAGAGTGCCGTGGCATCACACAGCTCACAGCAACCTCTACTCTTGGGATTACGTGATTCTCTTGCCTCAGCCTCCCCAGCAGCTGGGACTACAGGCACCCGCCACAACGCCTGGCTATTTTTTTATTGCAGTTTGGCCGGGGCTGGGTTTGAACCCTCCACCCTCGGCATATGGGGCTGGCGCCCTACTCACTGAGACGTAGGCGCCGCCCATTACATCAAATTCTTAAGAAATAATTTTATTTAAAAAGAAAGAAGGAAACATAGTTGACCCCCAGATTCTGAGCTGTGTCTCATAGAACATTCATGATGGTTGAGATGTTAAGAAGTAACTCTATGGAAATAAGTTGCGGGAGTCAGTTTTCTTTGGAAAATGATGGCTTAAATAAGGTTAAAAAGATACCTTAACTACAGGATTTCTCAGTAAGATACCACATAATTGTGAATCTTTAAAGAAGGCAAAAGTACATGGTTTTCCTTTTAAATTTCTGCACTGAGCACAGTTTGGGGGTCTCTACCTTGTACTCTCAATGAGAACCCTTGGCATGCATCTCCGAGAGACAGCACCCATAAAACCAAAGGTGACACCTTAACAGTCAAGCCTGGAGACATGATGTGTTTTCTAGGATGATTCTCTGCAATCACCACACCGTAAGGTGTTCTGGCCAGTGCTGGCCCTACTTGTGACAGAAGAGTGAACCTGAAATGTGGGAGGGTAGGCTGCTGTAAGGAGGTATGTGACATCAGTCAACTCAGTGGGGGAGCAAAGGGACCTGCTAGAGGGGCCTAGGCTGGACAGAAATGTCCCACCCTGTGATGACTGCCCCGTTCCTCATTGTCTTGGGGTCACCCCACCAAGAGCATGACTCAAGCACCCCCTCTTTGACCAGCCTCAGGAGAACTTGACTTTGGCCCCAAAGGCGAGGTAGATGGGTGGGATCAGCAGCTGGAGACTGGTGGGTGACCTCCTTCCTCTCTCATGAGGTTCTGAGGGGGGCATCTTCCCGTCTGCCACAAGACCAAATTGTGTGGTTGCAACTGGTAAATATTTTAAAATGAAGGTTCCCTGGTTTGTTCTGTTACCTTGGGTCCCGTCTCCCTTCTTTGCACTGTGCCACCCATTGGATTATCCATCCCCTTCTTTGCTGGGTGCTATAATAATGTGCCAGATTCTGGGGTGCTGTTGATACCCCACAATGGTGTGTTGTGATACCATCGTGATGGTGGGTGTCACGAGGGTTATGTCATCAGCACAGCTAATAATTGTCTGAGGCTTGAGGTTTCCCTGGGCAAACCATCCCTGTCACTTCCCACCTCTGCTATGCCCCCTGCAGGGCTGGGGTAGGTGGAGCACAGAGAAGGTTTGGAGGTGACCTTGGAGGCTTGCTGGGCCCACCACAGACCTGATGGGCACAGGCCAACATCCTCCCTCTCCACAGAACAAAGAGCATTTCTGCCTTCTCAAGGAGGGCTCAGGTGCCCTGGCAGGCCTCTGCCCTTTTGGCCTGCAGTTTGTCCGCTGCCTTCTGGAACCCTCATCAGGAGAACTGTGTGGCAGCCCTGCACTGGGAGTCTCCCTTCATCTTTTTAATGCATTATTTCTTTCTGTGTTGCTGTCTGGAGCTTGCTTTGTTCTCCAGAACTTACTCAACAATGTCTTTGTGGGCCTGTGTGATGCTGAAGTCTGAGTCTTACGAGCTGCATGCCCCGTATGTTACCATCCTCTGCTCAGGGCCAGCAACCAGGGGAAACATTTGCTCCATACATGTGATTCCACTTGGGTTCTGAATATAAAGGGGGGGCATCACAAAATTCTGAGGTGCTATGGAATTGGAAGGTCCACACATCCTTCCTCTCAAGATGGAGGGAAACTGGCCTCAGCGAGCACATCCAACAGAGCTGTACAGGTGCAGGGGTGTGGGACATGGGTGTGAATGCACAGGACACCAGATACAGAGTGTGTGGGGTGTGGGTGTGAGGGCAGAGGACACCAGGTGCAGAGCGTGTGGGGCGTGGGTGTGAGGGCACAGGACACTAGGTGCAGAGCGTGTGGGGTGTGCGTATGAGGGCACAGGACACCAGGTGCAGAGCGTGTGGGGTGTGGGTGTGAGGGCACAGGACACCAGGTGCAGAGCGTGTGGGGTGTGGGTGTGAGGGCACAGGACACCAGGTGCAGAGCGTGTGGGGTGTGGGTGTGAGGGCACAGGACACCAGGTGCAGAGCGTGTGGGGTGTGGGTGTGAGGGCAGAGGACACCAGGTGCAGAGCGTGTGGGGTGTGGGTGTGAGGGCACAGGACACCAGGTGCAGAGCGTGTGGGGCGTGGGTGTGAGGGCACAGGACACCAGGTGCAGAGCGTGTGGGGTGTGGGTGTGAGGGCAGAGGACACCAGGTGCAGAGCATGTGGGACGTGGGTGTGAGGGCACAGGACACCAGGTGCAGAGTGTGTGGGGTGTGGGTGTGAGGGCAGAGGACACCAGGTGCAGAGCGTGTGGGGTGTGCGTGTGAGGGCACAGGACACCAGGTGCAGAGCGTGTGGGGCGTGGGTGTGAGGGCACAGGACACCAGGTGCAGAGCGTGTGGGACGTGGGTGTGAGGGCAGAGGACACCAGGTGCAGAGCGTGTGGGGCGTGGGTGTGAGGGCACAGGACACCAGGTGCAGAGCGTGTGGGGTGTGGGTGTGAGGGCAGAGGACACCAGGTGCAGAGCGTGTGGGGTGTGCGTGTGAGGGCACAGGACACCAGGTGCAGAGCGTGTGGGGCGTGGGTGTGAGGGCACAGGACACCAGGTGCAGAGCGTGTGGGACGTGGGTGTGAGGGCAGAGGACACCAGGTGCAGAGCGTGTGGGGCGTGGGTGTGAGGGCACAGGACACCAGGTGCAGAGCGTGTGGGACGTGGGTGTGAGGGCAGGGGACACCAGGTGCAGAGCGTGTGGGGTGTGCGTGTGAGGGCACAGGACACCAGGTGCAGAGCGTGTGGGACGTGGGTGTGAGGGCAGAGGACACCAGGTGCAGAGCGTGTGGGGCGTGGGTGTGAGGGCAGAGGACACCAGGTGCAGAGCGTGTGGGGTGTGCGTGTGAGGGCACAGGACACCAGGTGCAGAGCGTGTGGGGTGTGCGTGTGAGGGCACAGGACACCAGGTGCTAGGCTGTGGGAACCCTGATGACGGCCCAGGGGGAGGAGAGAGACATGAATGCATATCAGTGTGGTGCTGTGATGGAGGTTCCTGGGAAGTTCTGCGGGAGGACAGGGAGGACTTGCCCTTCTGTGTCCCATCCTGTAATGAAGCTCTCTGTGAAGACCGTGATTTGGTTCCATTTGGGAGGGTGATTTTTGAGATGTGGTCCCCTGGTTTCTAGTGAATTAGGTCTGACTTTTAGCTCGTTTCACCTAACTCACAGTAGTTTTATGTGAATTAATTAGGCAAAGGGCTCCTTAGGGTAGGACCAATCCAAAAAACATGTTTTCTGCTTTCTCTTAAATAATTCAAAGAAGAGCCTATAGAAGACTGGCTGGTTTATCTTTTGTAGAGTTCAGAGGGCCAAAGACCAGATTAACTAATTTGCTTTGTGGAAAAATAGCAAAGCAAATCTTGGCATCGTTTACATTTCCAGTGCACTTTTTTGTGACAGTCTTTTATCTCCTTCCCATATGGGCTGATGGGTGAACTACAAGCAGGGCAGTTAAGCACACTTACCAGGCCACAAGCTGCAGAACACAGTTTACAAGGCAATTAGCGATTGCGCCACCGCTTTCAGCCCCAAAGTCCATATTCCCCGAGAAGGCTCATTGTCCTGGAAGTCTGGTGAGTCTGAGACCTTACACTGAAGGAAGAGAGGGACCTCCTTTGTTTCCATCCATCTATCTCTGCAGTGTCTCTTCCATGCCTGACCCCCTGGCAGGCCGGAGGTGGACACCTGCTTCCTGTGACGACGTGCATTGGAACGGGCTCCTAGGGCCAGCAGGTGGGCTCCTCGGAACTGTAGGCTGAGCCTGTGTTGAGAGTGAACCGTGCACCCCCGAAGGCTCCCCAGCTACAGTTGGGCCTTAGAGATGGATTCTCAGAGGAGGTGGTGGGGAACTGAGACCCAGAGCATGAGCAGCACAGCTGAGGTTCCAAGCAGGTAGAGGCAGCCGGGGAGAGCCGGGGAGAGAACACGAGGAGGTGAGCCGTGTGGGGCAGTCCTGAAGTCTGGAGCCACAGGCTGGGCAGGGCTTCCTGAGCTTAGAAAGACCATGGTGGTGGTGGGGTTCTAGTCTCCAACTCAGAATTGTGACCATGTTTTTCAGGGAAGTGGCAAAATCAGAGTTATGTTTGGCAAGAAGACTCTGTGTGCAGTGGGCTGGAGGAAGGCAGCCTGGAGGTGGGGAGACCTGAGGAAGGTTAGTAACTAGGGCAAGAGATGGGAGGGTGGGGGGCAGCGGGAATGGAGAGAAAGGTGCACAGTGACATGCTGGGGAGGCGGGAGGACGGTGGGGAGCAGAAGTGATGCCCGTGTGTGTGCGTTTACTGGGATGGGAGGGCAGGGTCACAGCCTGCATCAAGGTGGGGGTGCCGAGTTCAGTGTGGATACTCCGTACTCCATATTTAAGAGGGTCTGGGACTGGCCAGTGATGTATCAAGCAGGTCGATGTTGTGAGTTGAATTTCTTCTTTCCAAATATTGGCTTAGATTCTAACCCCTGCCACCTGTTATTTTGACCTTATTTGTAGAGGTATCGCATGGAGTTGAGGTCATGCTGGGTTTAGGTGGGTCCCTGATCCAATGACTGGTGTCTTAGTAAGAGATAGGAGGGAAAGATTAGGACACAGAGGCACAGGGAGAATACAGAGGGGGACACAGCCGCTGGAAGGCCCAGGGAAGCCAAGGGTTGCCGGCACCAAGAGAAAGCCAGGAGAGCAGAATCCAGCCTCAGGGGCACCTTGATTTCTGACTTCTGATCTTCAGAACTGTGAGACAATCCATTCCCATTGGTATGAGCCGCCCATTTGTGGTGCTCTGTTACATCAGCCCTGGACACCAGTCCAGATGGAGACCTAGAACCAGGGAGGGAAATCTGATGGAGCAGGAGATACAGGTCAGAGAGTCATTAAGAGAAGGATGGATCTTGAAGATGCTCTTGGAGCAGAAGAGTGATGGGGGTGCAGCAGGTGGCAGAGGGAATCCTTATCTCTGTGGGATGGGAGCCCCCCCGACCAATGTGCCCCAGGTGAATCCCATGATGAGGAGGCCTTGCTCTGTGATGTTGTTCAAGTCACCTAGGATCTGAAATACTGAAATGCAGATGTGGGCTTGGTGGGTCTGGGGTGGGGGTGAGAGTCTGCATTTCTCAGAGCCTCTGCTGGTGCCTGGACTGTGTGTGGGAGGTCAGGCCTGGAAACATCGGTCTTATGACAAGGAGATCAAGATGTAGTGACCAGAGAGAGAGGGCTCTGTCTTAAAGCCAAGGGAGAAGGCACGGCGAGAAGGTGGCCCATGGCCATCTAGAGGTGAGGAGGGGAGGACAAGATGGCGCCCATGTCTGTGCAACAGAGAAAGCCCTGGAGGTCTGACCCAGGCAGGGACGGGCGTGAAGGAGGTGGCAGCACCCAGAACGAAGACTTTGGTAAATCCCAGAGTGCCAAGCCAAGGGCGGGGAGGGAGGAAGGTGACGGGATGGTTTCCCAAGACTCCTGAAAGAAAAATCATGGGTTACTGGGTCCTCCCATGCCTGTGCCCACCTGATGGAAGGAAAGATACCTTGATAGCTAATGAGGCACTAGACCTTCCAGTGGGGGTCATTCTGCTTGAGATCTGCTGGTGCCCCAGGCAGTGGTCAGGGACGAGCACTATGTCTGGGGGTGGAGCATTGTGGAGTGGGAGGAGCACCATGCGGGGGGGTAGGGGGTTGTGGGGGTGGGATAGGGGGAGGAACACTGTGCTGGGGGTAGAGCATCATGAGAGGAAGAAGCATCATGTCAGGGGTGGAGCATTGTGGGGGGGTGGAGCACCATGCCAGGGGGTGGACCATCATGCCCTGGGGGGTGGAGCACCATGCCAGGGGGTGGAGCACCTTGGGGGGTGGACCATCATGCCCTGGGGGGTGGAGCACCATGCTGGGCTGACGGGCACTCTTTAGTTGGACCTCCGTCAAATAATAACTCCCTGGCAGAAATGGCCCAGCTCCCAAGACTGTGGTTTATGGCTGAAATGGAAAAGCTCCTGAGCACTATCATGACACTTTCCCTGCTTATAAAGACATGTGGGTTCTTTTCCAGAAAAAAAAAAAGAAAAAGAAAAAAAAAAAAGGACTGCTGCCATTTCTCCCCCAAGCCACAAATGATTCAAATGTCAAGCTCACCTGGGCCTTATGCTACGAGGAGGACATATTAACTTATCAAAGAAGCTGACACCTTACAGGCTGCTTGCCTTCTTCCACGACTCCATATTTATGTTTGAAATCTCAGGATATGTTACCTAGGCTCGCCTGTCACCTTCCCTTTCTCTGGGGGAGATTTACTACACAGCCAGCCAACAGGAGAGGGGCAAAGAAGTAAATACAGGGATAGACGGATTTATTTTGATTTGTTTCATGTGCTTGTATCTGGCATGCTTTATGTGCGTCTCTGGGTCCAGGTCCCATCGCTCCTTTCCTGCCTATCCACCCCTTTTTAACAGCAGGTTCAGTAAGTTGCTGGAGGTGTGTGTGGCCAAGGGGAGGGGACCAGACAGCCTCTAGGCTTATGGGGCTCCTCAGACACCTTTGTTTTTATGCATTTCTCCTGCTACTTACTAATTTTCTTTTGAGTTGCCGCCCAGCTCTGGCAGTGTTCCTGGAGAGGAATCCATTCGCTTTTCCTTTTCCTGCGTTGGGTAATCGTTGTTTCAGATGGTAGAGTGTGTGGGTTGCTGCCTTGATTTGTGTCTTTCTTCTTGCCTCCTCCCTTCTCTCTCTTCTAACATTCTGGCTGAGGCTGAGCCTTGCTCTGTTCTCTTCTTTACCAAGGGCTGAGCTGGAGGTGGCCCCCTGTGTGATTTCCCTGAATGAAGCCCTGGGGTGGGAAGGCTCTGAGGACCAGGCTGGGGCCGGGGAGGGGTGGAAAGGGTCTGCTGCAGATCGCAGACCTCAATACAGAAAGATCGATCCAGAGATTGGGGGGTGGTGGGGTCACTTAACCTGCTGAAACTCTTTGCCAGAAAGGGAACCAGAGGGAACAAGAAGAGCTGGGATGGAGAACTGCTCCAGCCACCTGGAGGCCACCAGCCCGTGGCCTGAGAGGCAGCACTTAAGGAGAATTACAGAGCGGGAGATAAGGGGGTGCGGGCTCCTCTCAAGTGATAAATGTCACAGCGCATCATTTGCGACTCACTTTAAATGTTTCAGAAAAACTAGCTGACAAGATACTCATCGAGTCTGCAGCAATGTAGCAGAATCACTTAGCGTCACAGTCCCAGGAGAGTCCCAGCATTTCTGTCACCTTAAGCAAAACAGGCTTAAAACAAAACAAAACAAAAGGTCCTTGGCAGGGTGTCTATGGAAATGACTAGAAACAGCAGCCGGGAATCTTGGTTTTTCTTTAGTTTTCTTCCCAGGATGCGTGTGGCAGGGTGCCTTTCAGGAGGAAAGAAATCTTTGAAGGAACCAGCTTGAAAAACAAGAGTTGAGGGGTCTGCAGGCTGCCCCTCCCCACCTTGGCTGAGAGGTGTCTAGATAACAAACAGACGGGCCGGCGGGCTTGGAGGTCAGTGGGTTCTGGAAATCAGCACCAAAAGGACTCATTTCAAGCTTCACAAAATTGCAGAAAATGCTGGTGATGTTAGAACATGCACGAGTGTGTGGGGTGTTCGTGAGGGCGTCGTTACGGTGCCAGTGATGTGAAATGATAAAACTATTACGGGGACATAATTCATATGTTGTAACAAATGAGGGGCCAGGAGTGGGGCGGGAGTGGAACACGGGTGGGGTGGGGGCAGAGTCAAACTCCACACGTGGACGCAGGTGATCGCAACCACTGCTGGCGATGTCAACGTTACATCCGTCCTGAGCTCCTAACTCCAGGTGGAGTATTCAATATTTCAACTAATTCAAGGAAGCAAACTTTTTTTTTTTGTAGAGACAGAGTCTCACTATACTGCCCTCGGTAGAGTGCCGTGGCATCACACAGCTCACAGCAACCTCTAACTCTTGGGCTTACGCGATTCTCTTGCCTCAGCCTCCCAAGCAGCTGGGACTACAGGCGCCCGCCACAACGCTGGCTATTTTTTGTTGTAGTTTGGCCGGGGCTGGGTTTGAACCCGCCACCCTCGGCATATGGGGCCGGCACCCTACTCACTGAGCCACAGGCACCGCCCAAGGAAGCGAACTTTAAAAAAAAAAATGCCTCTCTCCCCAGATTTTCTGCAAACGGTCACTGGGAAGCTCACAGAAGCCCGATGCCTTCCCATCACCATCATCCTCTTCAGGAGGATGAACTAGCGTGGGGGTGGTTCATCCACGCCACAACCTCCGGCCTCCCGTGGATCAGCACTGACAGGGAACCCCAGGTACGAGGGGCTGAAGGAAAATGAAAAGACTTAATTTTGAAAAGCTGTCAAACACCTCAAGCTTTCTCTTCAAAATCTTTCAGTGACTGAGTGCTTGGAAACGAGCCTGCCTCTGGCTCAAAACTGATGATTAAAAAAAAAATGAAGCATTCTGTTTAGACCAAGGGGAATACCTGCTTAGAACAGGGGGAATACCCACTCAGAACATCTGCTTGATGGGCAGAGATGAGGTAAGGTTGATGTTGCTGTGAGTTGCAGGTGGCAGCCCCAGTGTCCCGGAGGTGCCAGGACTCAGTTCTTAGGGGGGTGGCCCCATGGCACCTTCTCTGGGCACAGCTGGCAGAAAGGCCCGTGGGAAGAATTCCTGCTCTGTTCCTTGTTCAAGGACCCCGACATGGGCAGACGGCACTGAACCCTGCTGCTTCTGGAAGTTTGGCACTAAGCATTATAATCTTTTAAAAGTAAAAACCAGTCCTCAGCATTTACCTTTTAGGAAGATTTTTTTTTTCCCATCTTACTGCTTTTGACAAACTAACAAGCCAAAAGTGGCTGAAAGAATATACAACATCAGGAATTTTCTAACCTGGAAAATCTCTGAAATAATCAGAGTTTATTTCTAAGGCTCAGTTTTTTTTCTCCCCCAACTATATTTTTTACCTGGTTATCTTTCAAATGGATTTGATGTCAATTGCTATCTTTTCTCTTATTTTGGGGTGGGAGCAGGGAGGGGAGGGGGCTGGTACAAGGAAACACATGCTCATGCTGTCTGCAAATTACCTGTCCATGAATTCCTTTTTGTATGTTCTCACTTTTTGAGAAAAAAAAAAAATTCCATTGATTTTTCTATTGTGCAGAGATTCTCTCTTTCTCTTCCTTAAGTATGCCACATTTCTTCTTCTTCTCCTTCTCCTTCTCCTTCTCCTTCTCCTTCTCCTTCTCCTTCTCCTTCTCCTTCTCCTTCTCCTTCTCCTTCTCCTTCTCCTTCTCCTTCTCCTTCTTCCACAGTCTCACTTTGTCACCCTGGGCAGAGTGCCGTGAAGCTCACAGCAACTTCAAACTTCTGGGTTGGAGTGATCCTCTTGCCTCCGCATCCTGACTAGCTGGGATTGCAGTCATCCCCCACTGTGTCCAGCTAGTTTTAGTAGAGATGAGGTCTTGCTCTTGCCCAGGCTGGTGTGGAACTCTTGAGCTCAAGCCATCCATCTACCTCGGCCTCCCAGAGTGCCAGGATTACAGGCATGAGCCATCGCTCCTGGCCAAAGTATGCCACACTTTGAATAGAGGGTTATAGAAATTATGCTGTGATCCTTGTGTAGGGAATCTGAGAATTAGCAATATTTGAGGCATTTTGGTGATGCGAGAACTATAAGTTGTCCCCATATTCTCAGGTCTATTAGACACACAAGCTGGAGCAGATGGGTCTGGGTGAGAAGCAAATGGGGCTGTGGGCAGATGAACATCGGCCCTGAGACAAGTTCAGAGACAGGTCTGGCTTCTCTCCTCTAGCTCCCCTGGGTGGGTGGCAGGTCCATCCTGGCTGAGCTGGGCAAGGCTTTGGAGTCTTAGATGAGGCACAGACCCTTTGTCTTGGCACTTGTGATGTTGACAGGGGAAATTGACAGCTTCGCTTTCCAGGTGTGGGTGCAGGAAACTTCGTAGGGTGGTGCCTCTAGCTCCCGATGAGGCTTCTTCATGCTGCCTCAATATTCTGTCTGTTTTCTCTGAGTGTTCAAAAAACACTGTTGCCCCTCTGACAGCAAGTGCTCACAGTAAGTGGTGAGTGAGGACCCACTCATTCCCTAGCCTTCTTAAGCTGTTGTCTTCTTTCCAGGCAAACAATAGAAGACCAGAGCCCAGTGAAACATCTGCTGTGTTGAACCAGTTACTTAAACTTACTAGGGCTTAGATCTTCATCCAGAATGGGGCTTAAATGGTAACACAGCCATTCCTGTCCATGTCCTTGTGGCCTCCACTCCCTGCCGTCCTCAGACCCATTTGCTGCCTTTTCCAGGAAATAGCATTACGGGGCTCCCCTAATGACTGGCTGCCCCCCAGGATGTGAGGGGCTGTTCCCAGCCCTGCTCTGCTCTGCTCTGCTCTGCTGGTGTCTCTGGCAGTGTCAGTCCCCTCCCACGTCTGCTGGTGACAGTGTCACTTCTTCTCTGGCCCAGGGTGACTGGTGGCTCCCAGCTGTGTCCTCACTGGCTTTTTGGTTTCTGATTGTAGGAAATGGGGTTCAGTCTTCTAGACAAAACCCAGACAGAATATAGCTGCCTTTATTATTAACATTACTTCACTGGTTCTAAATTCTAAGCTTTTTCTCCCAGCTTTGACATAGTATTTGGTGAAACTCAAGAGAAGAAACTGAGTTTCCAGAACACACTGGTCATGGGTCAGAGCAACAGGATGGTCCGGGTGTGTGAGCATTGCTACTGTGGTTCCAGGTGCCATGAGGAATAGGGGTCACCCAGGTTCCACCGCAACTGGTGTCACACTACCTCTGACCTCAACTGGGGTGGCCCTGTCCCTTAGAGGGCTGGGCTCATCTGCCTCTGGAACTTTCCCATGCCACCCCTCAACCTGCTGTTCCCTCGTGGCTCCCAGAGCCGACTCAGGGGGACTGGCCAGCCCCATGCCTACAGAGAGGCAAGAGGTCTAGACAGACCAGACAGTGCCTGAGACTCCTCAACATAGGAAGCAGGGCCGGAGCTGGAGCTGCAGTTCCCTTGTATGGGGCAGTCCTCACAGGTGTGGCGTTGCCCAAGCTGCGCTGACATCCCCAGCACAGCTCTGCGCTCAGGACTGAGTGTGGTCAGCTCTGAGGCTCAGCTGCTTTCTGGGGGCACCCAGCCCCAGCCCCAGCCTGCAGAGGGAGGCCCTCAGCACCTTCGACGTGTAGCTGACCCTGTGGGCACAGGCTCTATCCAAGAGGCACCTGCCCTCTCCATCTGGGGTGTGGGCCAGGGTCTCATGTACTGTTATCGCCGGCAAGGGTCTAAGACTCCACAAGAAAGCACATAGTTTCAGAGGCAGCTTTTAGACTTTGCTGGGGAGCACTCTCCCACCCCCAACATGCACAGGAGAGAATGATACTCAGCGTATAAGTGAATTTGGCTCACTGCAGGAACAGCAAACTCTCCATCAGGACTCCAGGACTTCTGGAGACCTGTTGGGTCTGCTTTCTAATTTCTGGAGATAATAACCAAGGAGGAATCCCAGTACTTCCAGCCCAGGTGAGCTGGGCATGCAGTCCGTGTCCAGTGACACGGCTCCATTTCCAGTCCCTGTAAGAGAGAAACTGAAGCCAGCAAAGATTTGTCCTTCTGACAGTGGCATGGCTAGGGGCCTCATCGTCTCCCATACGAGCTAGAGCTATTCATTTAAAGCCAAGAGAGAAAACCAAGCCGACTGCCTTCCCACTTGTTACTGCAGCAAGTCCACTGTTTACCCTCTGAGGTTCTATTTTCAAGAGAAAGGGCCTGTAAGACTCGGCACCATGTGGATGTGTTACACTGCCCCCTGCACTTGGGCTGGGATGGCCACTGCAGAAAGGTCACAATGGGGTGGAAAAGCCCGTTCTACAACACCATGTCTACATGAATGACTGAGGGAGGTCACACCTGGGCTCTCTGAACCTGTCTGGATTTGCCTTGTCCCTGGTAGCTCTCGAGTTATTATATTCTTAGGTCCATTCCATAAATTTTGGTGGGAGAGCATCTTGTTGAACAGAGAAGAATGCCCAGGCGAGGAGCAGGTAATCCCTCTGCCCCCCTGGGGCAGGACTGGGCCAGCAGGACTTGTCATGCTTTGTGTCCTGACTGTCATTTTGCCAATAATTCCTTCTTGTTCAATTCAACCCAAAGAGTTTAGCCCAGAGAGTCTGGAGCAATGGAAAAAAGACCCGAGAAAGGCTGGCACTGTCATGAGGCCACTGAGGTCAGCCACTGAGGTCAGCCACTCCACTCCAGGCTCTGGGCTTTGGTCTCAAGTCTCCAGGGCAGCCATGGCCATGGAGACTCATCCTGGAGGGCAGGGGACATTATGAAAGGAAGGGCTCCTTATTGCTCAGCCTGTTGCCACCTCCTACCCTCCCACACAGGGGCACGTGTGGACTTAGGACAGGCAAGAGCCCACTATGTCAAAGGATGGACACTTGGGCCAAAATTCCCAAGGTCACACTACCTCTGACCTCAAGTTAGGGGCTGGAGGCCACAGGATGTCCTGCTGTCAGCTTCACGATGGTACAAAAGCAAAGTTTCCAGTCACCGTTCCTTGGTACAGGGCGATGGAGGACCTCTAAGCCATGGGATCCTTCCTGGCCCTTCTCCCCATCCTCCTCAAGCCATCCAGGACTAGTAAGCAGGGTCAGGCCAGCAGATATAACTTGCATTTGCAGGATGCTGCCCACTGAGTGCCAGTGTGCTTCTGGGTAACACTTTCTGCATCTTGGGGGCCACTGCATCCTTCCCTGACACCTGGAGTCTCCTCCCCACCCTCCGTCCCCTGGCGGAGGTGGGGTGGGAATTCCCTGCCTTGTGCTGGTCAGCCCCCTGCGCTGATGGGCTTTTACAAATGGGGCTTAAAACTCTTTGTGGTCTTTCCATCTCCTGTTAGTGATTTATTAACAAATGTGCCTGTGGTTCCTACCTCAGAGGAGTATTTTATCTGCCACTTATAAACCTAAGGTGTGCAAATACAGCCTGCCATTTAGGCTGTATCCGCAATCCAATTGAAGTCGTCCTATCATAAATTAAATGTGCATCTGTGTAGCAAGTGTCAGCCTTCCCAAGGCCCCGTGGAACTGCCTTACACCCACTGAAAGCTTGCAGGTATCTGGTGGGAGTGGTGCTAAGTTGCCAATCAGCAGGGCTCAGGGCTGGCTGTCATTTTTCTAAAACTCCTTAGCAAGGGACATGTCTGTTCCATGACAGCAAATAGCAGCTTACAAGTCTGCCTTGTAGAGATAGACTAGTTGTCTTGTTTGTCACCTTGTGTTGGTGACAGGGAGAGGCGTAGAATCTTAATAGAGAACAGTAATTTTTACCTTGTTACTAAATGGATTTGACCTGGCCTAGTTCTCTTTGAAATAGGTCCGTTGAGCAGCAGGCACATTGAAAAGTTTATGCTTTGGGGAGCTGGTGGACAAGCTGGAAGCAGCGAAAGGGCAAATTACAAAAATAGATAATGATGGCTGCTGGGCGCCAGCCGGTGCATGCTGCACAGACACAGGTGTCAATTATGGTATCTGGGGCCATGCATTTGTGGGAGGGATGGCACTCAGTGGGGCAGGCTGGGGGCTGAGCAATCTGCCCTTTGGACTCCTGTGTCTTCCCTGCTACCAGGGGATGGGGTTGATACTGTGCCAGACAAAATGCTGTTTCCACCTGGGATGATTACCTGTAATTTCTGGACAAGGGGGAGCTGTGAGTATCAGCGCACCTGCATTATTCTGATCAAGACATGAGTGCCTTGAAGGGAGCCCTGGTCCAGGAGTCCAAAATGGTCTCCAAATCACATATGTTCCAACTCAAAATGTGTGTCAACTGAGTGAGACTGAAAACTGCCCTGAGGAGTAGAGACCCAAAGTCCTGTTGGCCCCAGCAAACCCGCCTCACTGGGGCAGCCAGTCGAGGCTTCTTAAATGAGAGCAAGGGCAAAACTTGCGGTCCAAACGGGCTGGCACTTTGGAGTATTTTTAATGCAAGCTTGAGACATTGAGAGGACACAGCCCATCATAAGTTTGCATTTCTGAGGGAGGAGAACACGTTTGCAGCTTAGAAGGCAGATGAATTTGACCATGTCCTGTGTATTAACTCAGAGGGTATAAAATTAAAAGAACAGTGTTTATAAGGCAGTGGGAAGTAATTATGCAGGAAACTTTAAAAATATGTCTGACATAATTGTGTGATTAAAAGCAGCTTAGCAAGAAAAAAGGCATGTATAGAAATATTAGGCAGACATCATTACATTTGCACGGGGGGATGGATGGAGGTGGAGGGAGAGTGTGTGATGTGTCCAGTGTCCTGGTCCAGTCCTTTTTCTTAGGCAGTGGCTGGCCCCAGGGTGAACCCAGGGAGATGCTGAGAATGCAGAGAGCTGTGGTACCCTAGCTCTTCACTTTCTGGAAGTGTCACAGTGTAAGGTGAGGCTGTTGTAAGTAAGTTTATGATTTTGTGTTGGGCCATGTTCGTGGCCATCCTGGACAGCTGGTTGGACACCACTGGCTTAAATCCACATGTGGAAAGTTGCCCCAGACAGTTATATTTGCAAGTCTGTTTATAAAATGGTGCCCACGGTAGGACCCCACTGTGATGACCCGGTGGTCGTGTCTGTCAGTGCACAAGGAGCAAGGATCCAACAGCTGACGGTTTGCACTCTCCAATGATGACACCTTGGCTATCCCATCCGAGGGTCCTCCCTCCAGGCAGGGCTGCCCTCCTCAGGCTCTGACACCGCAGTTGCCCCCAGCTGCGTGGTGTGGGCAGCTGGAGAGTGGATCTGACTCCTCTGTGCCTTGACCCCTTATCTGGGGATGATTACAGCTTCCTTGGGAAATGACAAGGGTCAAAATGAGTCATGTAGTGCACAGATATTTACATATGCATGTATACCTACCGTTGTTCTTTGGTATGTGTGGGGGATGGGTTCTAGGACCACCTGGGGGTACCAAAGTCCACAGATGCTCAAGGCCTCCCTGATATAAAACAGGGTAGCATTTGCATATAACTGCACCCTTTCCCCGGCACACCTCTGGATTCCTTATAACACCCAATACAATGTAAAGGCTATGTAAGTAGTTATTATGCTGCATTGTTTAGGGAATGATGACAAGAAAAACGTCTGTCCACGTTCAATACAGACACAACCATTCACTTTTCTATTTACTGTTGGCTGAATCCATGGATGTGCAGGGCCGATAGTGTGTGTGTGTGAGAGAGAGAGAATGCTCGCGGTATGTTTCTGTATACTCACTCAGGGCTGTAGGTAAATGTGTTTATTATGTGTGACGCTCATTCTACATGTTGTGTACACTTAGTCATGGTGTCCACCATGCAGCCAGCACGCCACATAGGTTAGCTAGTGCTGTTATTGTCCTTGGACATTTCACTTCAGATCCCGTCTCCCCACCCCCAGCCCTAACTCCTGCATTGCTTTCCCAACCCCTCCCATGGCCCTAGGACATCCTGTGACCTGCCTATCCCCCCATAGGCTTTCCCCTGGTGCCCCAACTTATCCTCACACAACCACCCCAGGTCCTTTGCACATGCTGCTTCTGCTGATGCTTGTTACCCCCACTCTGCTAAGTGATAATTTATTAGTGACATGATCTAAGGATGTCTCCATCATCTCTCTCTTTCTCCTTTAGTGCAGTGTCCCTGGAGCATGTTGCCATAGGACCCCATGTCAGTTTACCATCGAGGTCCCACCCAGAATGTCAGGCTGTGAGATAGAGTGTGGCTACTCTTCAGTGTCCCCAAAATGTGGACAGTGCCCTGCTCCAGCAGGACCTCAGTAAGGATTTGAGTCACGAGTGTAGTGTCCTACCAGCACTTACCTCTGGGCAGAAAGGTTTTGTAAGTTCTTTTTCATTCATTTTGTTGCATATATCTTACTTACTTTCAAAAACACACAGGGAACAAAGTCGTTTTTCAGAATAGGTTGAAGGGCCGAGTGCAGTGGCACACACTGTAATCCCAGGACTCTGGGAGGCTGAGGCAGGTCAATTGCCTGAGCTCAGGAGTTTGAGACCAGCAAGAGTGAGAGACCCTATTTCTAAAAATAGCTGGATGCTGCATGTGGTGGCATCGAGGGCGCTCCTAGAAAAGAAATTGCCACTGACATTTGGAGCAAATTTATTTATCGTCCTGATGTGTGGAATGGGACACAGCTGAGTGCTGGGTGACAGAGAACCACAGCATCCTCCTGGCCGATGCTCAGATGGAGGTTGTGCTGGCCAAGGCTGTAATGGCTTGTCCTATTGGGTGAGGCCTTGGTCACTGCCCTGCCCACCCTGGGGAAAGGAGGGAAGCAGATGAGGTGCCGTGTGCACAGGATAACCTGAGCCCAAAAAGTGGGAGGGGGAGATGTTCAGGGCGTATAGGGACATCACCGTCGGCAAGGTATTTAAGGCAAGTTGGGGAGAGAAAGAATCAAGGCAAAGAATGGTGGAGACAGCACGTGAAGGGGCGTTGCTTTAACACGTTTTGCCATCCTAAACGTGTTCTCAGTTTCTCAGAGTTTGAGTGTACTATTTTTTGTTTCTTTCTCTCCCCATCTCTACCATTTTGTCTGCCCTTTTTAATCACTGTGTTCTGGCTTCTTCTGGTTTAATTGCATGGTGTCTGTCATGTGGCAGGCATGTCATTAATAGGACACATTCTTCGGTTCTTATTTAGCAAAAGATGATCCATGACCCACTCTCAGCGTGCAGCTTTGCAGAGCTGGTTTCTGTTCCAGATGACTTGCTGAGTGAGCAGTGTTGGCCGGGCTAGTGAACAGTCCTCCCCGAGTTCCATATGTACAGCGATGCTAATTAATGAGGAGGACCTTCCACAAGTTCATGCAGAGAGACCATCAAAGTTTCAGCGCTTCTCTCACAAGCACTGGATCTTTCCAAAGCCTCTGTCTTCCATTCCTTTTTTTCTGTGCCGTATTGAGAGATCTTTTTTCCTTCTTACTTGGTTCCCTAATCCACTCACTTCAAAGCACATAGTGGCTGAGGCTTCCATCGGTCACTCCTTGGGCATTGATGCATCTACGTGAAATGTCCACGCCCTGTCTAGAGGCTGCTCTGTGGTTAGTTATCATTAGGCCAATGGAACTTGCCTACAAGAGACTTAGGAATATGTAATATTTTTATCATTAAAAATTCTAGTCACAATGAGATGCTACTCGGTATCCATGAGAGTGGCTACTATCAGAAAACCAAGCTCACAAGCACTGAGGAGAAAGTGGAGAATCTGGAACCCTGTGCACCATTGGTGGGAATGAAAAATGGTGTTGTCACCATTGACAATAGTAGGGTGGTTCCTCAAAATATTAAAAATAGAATTATCATATGATGTAGCAATTCTACTTCTGGGTGTACAGTCAAAAGAAGTGAAAACAGGGACCCAAAAAGATACTTAGACATCTATGGTCATGGCAGCCTTCTTTATGATAACTAAAGGGTAGAAGAAACCCAAGTCTATGGATAAACCAAATACAGTGTCCACACAATGGGGTGTCCATTAGCCTTAAAAAGGAAGGACATTTTGACACCTGCTACATGGATGAACCCTTATTTTCACCCTTAGTTAGGTGAAATCAACAAGTCACAAAAGAACAAATGCTGTGTAATTCCATCGACATAAGGTACCTGGTGTAGTCAAGGCCGTGCAGACAGAGAGGAGAATGATGGTTGTCAGGAGAGGGAGGAACAGAGAGTTAGTGTTAATGGAGACAGTCTGGGAGATGGATGGTGGTGTTGGTTGAGCAACATTATAAATGTACTTAGTACCACCGAGCTGTACCCGTAAGATGGTTAAGTTGGTAAAGTCTGTGTTATATGTATTTTATCACAATTTTTTTTTTAAAGCCTGAATGCCTGGAAGAAATTCTAAGAAATACTTTAAATGACTATAAGTTCGAATGAACTTAAGAGTGGCAGACTGCCCCCAGAAGATGAAAATTTGTCCCCTACACCAGGGCCTTATAGGTAATTAATGAAATCTCCCCGATGGTCCGTTGGTGACTGAGACAGAACCAAAGGGTTCTTGGCAAGGGCCACAAGATGTCTGAGTTTGTCAGGATCAAATGTCCCTGCCCAGGAAAGCGCTTGGTGCTGGCCGGCAGCCCAGCCTGCTCTGCCAGGAGTCCAGGCCTCGCAGAAATCCATCTTCATTCTGGAACCTGCGGTGATGTGCCCAGCCAGCCTGTGCTTGGTCAGCCCTGGTCAGGAATCCAACCTGGTTCCATTTTCAATTTTGGAAGTGTTGTTGCAGATTAAAAACTGGTCAAATGATGGGTAAGAGTCAGAGTGAACAGCTGCTCTGTCCCCACCATCCTGCCAAGGCCTAAATGAGCCTCCAAGAAGCATCAGAGGATGAGGGATTGGTACCCATCAGGAGGGACTGTAGTCCAGGAAGGGCGTGGTGAGTGGGGTGGGGTGTGGAAGGGAGGGGGCCAGGAGGGACTGTAGTCAAGGGAGGGCGTGGTGAGGGGGGTGGGGTGGGGGAGGGAGGGCTGTGGGCCTTGGAAGGCCCATCTGTGCAGTGCTAAGGAACAATCATGGGAAGCCAGATCTGTCAGGGTTCTGATTAAATTTTAAGGACTGTTACAACAAAGACGTATGACAACCTTGTCTCCCCCTCATGAGATGGCTGAACTATTTAGCCCCTTTAAAAAAGGACACAACACTCAAAAGGATCAGTCATTTTTTATAGTGTGAGTATCAGTACATTTTCTTCACTTCCTTTTTAACTGTTTCTTATGTGTAAAAATCATCCATCCCCACTGGAATAGTTTAAAGAACCCCTGAACACCTTAGTAAGTCAGTCAATGGCTCGCCTTCTTCACCTGACCCACACCTGCTGCTGGGTTTTGATTGACAGGTGGTGTGAGTAGCACAAACCGAGCTGTTCTCGATTGTCCAGCCTATGCACAAATGCCTATGCATTTGGCTCCCTGCTGGGGAGGGGACCCTCGACACCTCTCAGCTTCAGCAGGGGCTCCCAAGGAGTCTGGTGTGGGATAAAATCTCCCTTCCTTAGCATCCACCAAAGACCTCTGGGAAACTGGCACCTTCCAAGCCTGCGTAGAGTCAGATGGGGGTCTCTCTTGCTGGGGGGACCTTATGCTCTGTGGGTCTTCAGGTGGGAGAGAGCCCCAACCCCCACCCTGCTACCAATGTAGAATGTGCAGTCAACAGCAAATACCTTGGTACTGAGGTCTGGAGAGAATTTTCATGGTGGTTCATGTGTATTTACTGTTAAAATAATCATCAAGGAAAATTTAGACACTATTTTTCTCCTGTTTTCTCACACAAAGATGTTTATTTGGGGTGTTTCCTTCCATTTTTTAAAATTCATGTTTATGTATGGCAGGAAAAAAGTTTTATACACATGCTTATCATGCTTTCTTACTTCACATGATAAAATACTAAAAAATTGTTATGATTTGAGTATACATGTATATTTAGTATGCAATTTTAGAAAGCTCTGAAAAATTCTGTTTACTTGATATACCATATTTAACAGTTTCTGCTTTGCTATTTTAGGCTAATTCTCAACTTTTATTTATTTATTTATTATTATTATTATTTTTTTTTTTTGTAGAGACAGTCTCACTGTACCGCCCTTGGGTAGAGTGCCGTGGCATCACACGGCTCACAGCAACCTCTAACTCTTGGGCTTACACGATTCTCTTGCCTCAGCCTCCCGAGCAGCTGGGAATACAGGCGCCCGCCACAACGCCCGGCTATTTTTTTGTTGCAGTTTGGCCGGGCCTGGGTTTGAACCTGCCACCCTCGGCATATGGGGCCGGCGCCCTACTCACTGAGCCACAGGCGCCGCTCTATTTATTTATTATTATTATTTTTTATTTTAACATATACATGTGTTCATTAGGCTTCCACTTTTTGCCTTCATTAAAATTAAAAAGTATTTTTTTTTAATAAATATGGAACACTTCACGAATTTGCGTGTCATCCTTGTAGGGGCCATGCTAATCTTCTCTGTATCGTTCCAATTTTAGTATATGTGCTGCCAAGCTGAGCACAAAGGATTTATTTTTTTGACACAGAGTCTCACTCTGTTGTGTGGCATCATAGCTCACAGCAACCTCAAACTCTTAGTCTCGAGAGATACCCTTGCCTCAGCCTCCCGAGTAGCTGGGCCTACAGGCAGCCCTACAATGCCTGGCTAGTTTTTAGAGATGGGGTCTCGCTCTTGCTCAGGCTGGTCTTGAACTCTTGAGCTCAAGCTGTGCACCTGCCTCTGCCTCTCAGAGTGCTAAGAGTATAGGTGTGAGCTTCCGCACCCTGCCTATTTCTAATCCTTAATTATTATGAACATCCGGGGAAAGTATATCTTCATAAAAGTAGTTTTTTTCATTTTTAATTATTTCCTGATGCCAAATATTGTTACTGGTGCCAAGGTGTTCTTCTGTTACTCTTGCCTCTGTTAGCAATAAAAAGTTTCTCTTTTTCTATGGCCTCATTGGCGGGTTTCAGGATTAACATTTATTTTCTAGTTGATTTTTGTGCATGTCGCTTAGTGAGCACTTTCTCCTTAGGTGGCTGACTGCAGCAGCGGCCCCTGTGCCCGGAATTTCCTCTTCCTGACTTGTCTGCCCTGTCCTGTAAGCATTTATAAACGCTGCATTCGTTACCCTGTGCTGTATTCAGCTTTGAGCTAACGTTGGTGGAAAACACAGATGAGAGTCTTTCCTCCCTGGGTCCAGGTGGAGAGTGAGACGGTCAGCACTTAAGCTAGTTGACCATCATGACAGGTGGAGAGTTGCAGGAAAGAAGGGAGCATGTGTGACTGCAGGACGTGCCCAGACAGACCTGCTTCGGGTTCAGCTTCCGAGAAGGATCCTCTGAGGGAAGGAGACTTATGCTGGGAGGTGGGCCTGGAAGGTGAGCAGAGGGCTCTCAAGAAGGTGTGAGGGTACAGGGTGGGACAGGGCAGTGTGCCAGAAGCCCCCAGAAAGTGTGATGTGTGAGAGGGGGAGAGGACCAGACAGGGCTGGTGAAGTTGGTGGGGGCCAAATCGTGACCTTGCCTTGCAGGTTGCATGTTGCACGGCGGAGCTGGGTTTGCCTCAAGTGTAGTAGCAAACACAGTGATTTGTCTCCGTGCATTCTCAGAAGAGTGCGTAGTGGGTAGGGAGGGTGACCTTTATACTTTGACCCAGAACAATTTCTCTGAACCCACTTGGGAGGTTCCTGGGTGACCAGCTGGATTTGAAATCTGGCCAGCTAGGATGCCCTTGACCTAGACAGTGGTTCTCCACATGACATCTTGGCCTTTCATTGCTAGGGCATGGTCAGCTTCAGACCCTTCACAACAAATTGCACACAAACTTTGAAATGCCTGCAAGTGACCACTCTGCTCTCTTGCATCAGATGCAAGTGACTGTGATATAAGTTAGAGTGATTTACTAATGTGGAAGGACTCCACGAACATCACCTTTGAGAGATACCTAGAGATGATTTCTCTAGACTTGAAAAAAAATTCCTTCCACTTCCAGGAAAATTTGCTTAGTGGGCTGCTTACCGCTTCTGTATCATGACCCACACATCCACATCAGAACCAAGGCCTGCCTGCCTCGACAGAGGACAGCTTCTTGGTCCTTCTAACAGCCATGCCCATCTGCCAATGGGCCTTAAAATGACTCATTTTCGTGAATTGTGTTTATAATCTTATACAGTTAGGGAATTGACCTGAAAATATAGACTGGGCTGGTAATAAAAATGTCACAATGAACTGCTTGTTATCCCTGAGCCCTTGCTGGCTAACTATTGCCTGTCTACACTGCTCTCTCAAAAAGTATTAGATGTTTATTGTCTAGGTTTTGGATAAACACATTGACCCGCAACCACATTTAGAATCAGTCAGACATTAAATTTCAATGGACGCTTCTATTTCATATTGTCATAGACCTCAATTCTCATTTTGAATTTTAATATGTTATTGTGGAATAACACACATACACCAGAGTGTGTAAAGGGTGCCCTGATCTTCAATATATAGTCCTGTGATTTTTTTTTTTTAATCTATATAGACACCCTGATGAAGCCACGAGCCGTCCCAGAGCCCAGGGGGTTTCTTCCTTCCCCTTCTTTTTTGATCCACCTCTCCCCAAGGGGACCACTCTCCCGAGTTCTTTCATCCACGAGTTTTTCATGTGCTTGACTTTCATATGAACAGAATCACGCGGTGTACTCTTTTGTGCTCGGCGTTTTTCCTTCAATATAATAACTGAGATTCAGCCTTGTTGTTGAATGTTTCAGTAGCTTGTTCTTTGTTAAATCCCACAATTTGTTTATTCACGTTCCTGTGGACGGACATTTGGACTGTTTCCAGGTTGGAGCTATTACAAAGAGTGCTGCTGTGAATATTCTTGTCCATGTCTTTTTTTGGACATTTACACTCATTCTTCCTGGATATGCTAGTATGGAATTACTGGGTTGTAGGGCGTGTGTGTGTTTAGTTTTAGTAAATCATGCCAAATTCCTTTATAAAGTAGTTGTACTAATTTATACACCCACGAGCAGTATATTAATAGCTGTGGCTGCTCTCTATCTTTGCCCAACACTTGGCTTTGACTCACATTTAATTCAATATGATATGATGTGAGGTATACAGGGGGGATTTCCAGAGTGACCGGGAGGATAAGATGATAAGTCTTGAGATTGTCCTGGTCCCTTGACTCCTGATTCCTGTGAATTAGGGACAATGGTCAAAGGCTAGGGGTGAGGTCAGCCTGGAAGGCAGTATTGGCCAAAAGCTTACAAGTCATTCTCGGAGTAAAGCCAAGGATGAGGTGGTCCCTGAGGATGGTGAAGTGAGGGGTTTTCAGAACCACTTTGGAAACTATAAGATGCCAAAATATACAAGTAAGATATTTGAAGAAATTTTTGTCAACCAGGAATAATTAGTTGGGGTGTTAGGTAGAAATAGATTGCATGCTCAAATTGGCTAATTTGAGGAGAAGTGAATAAAGGGCCTATTTTCAAAGACATTGAAAGGAGCAGGAAGGCTAGTGTGTTGGTCTCTTGCAGTGTGAAGACAGGAGGAAGAGTGCAGTCACTAGACACAGAAGATGCTGTGTGGTGAGGAGCCCCTGAAGTGTGGCCTTCAGTTGAGGATGGTCAGCCCATGAGACCCGTCAGGAGGCAGCTCAGGATCAACAGGTCCCCACCTCACTCTTGTCCATCCAATGACCCCAGAGGATGAGCCCAACCAGAAGTCAAGGACAAGGTAGCCATTTGTGCAGACTGATCTGAGTCCCTGTCCTTGGACAGAGCCTGGGTGGAGGAGGTGGAGAGAGGTGGCACGTGGGGAGGCAGAAGGTGTGCAGATAGCACGCTGGATTTACCGAGCACTCATCAGTCCTCATCTCATGAGCCCATGTGAGCAGCCTGCTTCATAAATCCTGTGCCTGGGAACCACACCAAACTTGGAGTATTTATTTTCTTGTCCATTTGCCTTTCTAAAAAATGATTAGTTAATTTCTATTCACTCATGGAGAGTCATTCAGGATCAGAAAGCACAAACGGATGATGTCCCTTAAGTCTCAGGTCATTAGCAGTTCATGGTGCGTTCCTTCCCTGCAGCATGAGCTCTGTGAAGGTCAGGACTGGTCCTTACCTGCTTCTGGATTCCCAGGGCTTAGCACATGGCCTGGCATACAGCAGCAGCAAAGGGATTATCTGCTGAATAAAGAGAAGGATTCCTGGTGTGAACCAGCCTTGAATGATAAGCACATCATCAGTAAATACATGAAGGAATAAGATTCGCACAGAGATGACAAACTGTAACAAAAATGCCAAGACAGTTCACATCATTATTTAGAAAATTGAACAAAGGCTGTCTTAGAGGTCGCCTATGAAACATGGAGACTTTGAGAGCATGGATTTGATGTCTTAGTAATGCAGGGGAAACAGTAAGCATAGTTCCTGCTCAGACAGTGGGTTATTTTGTGCCACTAGTCAAAGCCAATAGCCCTCCTGAGTGGAGGGCTCTGGAGGGCCTCTTAGTTTGTCTATGTGAGCCATTGCACAAATATTTGGTGTTGCTGACTTTGGGCTGAGTACACGTGCTTTGCCTGCACCAGCTACCCTGGTCACTGTGTCCAAGGAGTGAGCAGCATGCCCAGTGTCTTTGTTATGATTTCCATGTATCATGATTTGAATTCTCTCCTTAGCTACGTGTGACCTAAAACCAACCAGTGCACACCTCCCATTCTGTTCCTCTCGCTTCCTCTTCCTGGAAGTCCCTTGCCTTCTTTCTGGTCCCTGTGTCTCAAACTCTTCCCTAAGTGATACACCTGCCAAACCCTCAGCCCATGTATTTGGGTGAGATCTGTGCTAAGGCTCACCCGGGCAGCACACCCACCCCTTGGAGGCAGTAATTAGCTGAGAGGCAGGCTGGTCACTCACCTTGGGCTAATGGGACAACAGAACTTGCTCATGGAACCCTGCTGAGGTACTGGCAGAGGCCAGGGTGCTCGTCTTCTGGGGATGTGGTCCTAACATGCCAAAGATGCTATGGGTGGGGGGAGCTGAGAGCCAGGCCAGGAGGGAGGGCTGAGCAGGGCATCCTAGTGGCCTCAGCTAAGCCCTGGTCCAGCCAAGGCCAGAGCCTGAATGCGCCCTTGCACTTTGTGGCTGCAGGACACGTTGGTCATTATTCCTCGGCTTTTGTGTTGCGTGTACCATCATTTGCAACCAGAGGAATTCTGCTTCATTCCGAGGAACTTGCGGGCTAGACAGACAGTCATCTCTGCAGTTTCTCCCATTTCTTGTATGTCATGATCTAAGTCCAACACTGATTATGAAGCAGATGCTTCTAACATTGAGGAGGAGCTTGTCCGTGTCCACACATAAGAGTAAAGACAGCTGGAGGGAGGCCACGGTGACATCACGTGACACTGTGACCACCTGAGACGACCCCTTCATGTGGGAGTCTGGCTGTAAAGAGCACCATGTGCACTGAACACAAGGGCAGGTGAAACGGGGCAGCAGCTGAGAGGTGGTGCTCACACAACCGTGAGGCCACCGTGGTCAGCTAGGAAAGCCAGAGAGTGAGGCTCATGTCCTCTGCAGCAGGGTCACTTCCCTGCACCTCCTTTAGTTCTTTTGAATGAAAATGAACAATGACCTTATCTTCAAACTTTAAGAATTCAAGTTAAATATGACACCTGTGCAGCTGTGACCTCCTATGAGGCTCTGTCCTCTCCAGTTCTCTAAGTCTGCAGGATGACAAGGGTCCTCCCCACAGAAAGATGGTACAGCAGCACCATTTCCCTCCAACAAATATCAGGTTCTAGCTGATGTTCTCTATGTTTATAATTAAAACTAAAATTATACATTAGATCATTCTCAGATCACCAGAACAATGCAGGAACCTCCACATGTTTATATGTAAGTAGGTCAGGACATCAACGTTCCAGATGACACTTTATGTTGGAAAGAGTCTTATGCCTCATGGCCATGGCGTCCAGGCACCTCCCAGGGCTTGCACCTTCCTGCCGCCCCTGGACTGGGAGGCCTGATGCTGGAGGTAGCCTTGGCCTCTCATGCTCCCTGACCTCCATCCTCAACAGCACCAGCCCCCTCTTTTCCCAGCTGCTGCACCATGGCCTTGGGGAAGCATCAGAGACACATTGAGAGTGAATGCCTCGGACCTGGACAGTGAGGAACACCCAGGTTTTACTTATAATTCTCAGGAATAATGCAGCTGTGGAAGTGAATTACAGGCTGCTAATTGTTGGCTGCAGGGAAATGAATCACAGAGATCTAGAGATGCAGTGACATTCAGTTTAACTTTATCTTTGTCCAGATACAAAACTTGAGGTTATTTTCTTTAATTAATCATTTTATATTGCTGCACACAATAGTTTTTAAAATATTCATGGGTTGCCTAGTGATGTCTTGATAAATTTAATATATAGTGATCTGATTGGCATAATTAGCATATCCATCCTTTCAAAGTTGTATCATTTCTTTGTGTTTGGAACATTTGCTAGTCTCCTTCTAGCTGTTTGGAATTAACATTTTGCTTTTAATTCAACTTATCCTATAGTGCTATAGAACACAGTTGATTCCTTTTATCTAGTTGTAACTTTGTACCCTGTGACAGATCTCTCCCTATCCCTCCCTTCTCCATATCCTTATTTGGCAGCCTCCAGCTTCCTCTGTTCTACTTTTAACTTCTATGTGATCAGCTTGTTTTTGCTTCTACAAGAGAGAATATGCCGTGTCTGTCGGTTCCTAGCTTATGTCACTTTATACAGTGTCATCTATTTCCAACCATGTTGATGAAAAATCAGTTTTTCTTCTTTTTCTATGGTTACTCTTCCACTGTTTATAAACACCATATTTTTGTCTTTCTTTGAACTTGTGAAATTTCTTTATTTTATTCCTTTGAGGACTTATTGTGACATTCAGTATTACGGCTTTTGGCAATTACATTTTATTTTTAATTATAATGGACATATAAAATTTCTACATCTTTATTGAGCATATGTGATGATTTGATACAGGCACGCAATGTGGATTCATCAAATCAGATAATTGGTGCAATCATCACCTCAGGCATTTCTTATTTCTTCATGTCATTAACATTCCAATTTTACTTTTTATTTATTTTTAAGTTCATGTTAAATAGATTAAACACCATTCATTATTGGAAGGTAAAATTGATCCCTCAGTCTGCACAGCACTCACCAGCCTTCTCCTGAGAGTGTCACCAAGGGGCTGTAAGCTGCTCAGGGTGAGCAAGGCCAGAAGCAAGTTCAAATTCAGAGAGCCCTGGGTCCCTGCTCACTGGCCTGAGGTGGAGGTTACAGCAGCTGCTTCCTGCAGGGAAGGGAAACACTCGGAGCTCAACTCACCAGAGCATCCTGACATTGGAGCTACTCTTGGGGCTGGGGACACGGACTGGATGGCTGTGGGTGGGAAAGGGCTCAGAATGGAGTAAAACGCCACTGAGAAACAAACTCTGCACCCCGGGAGCTGAGGGGAGATTAAGGGCCATCACAGAGACCAGCACTAGATGTGGGCCAGAGCGTCCTTGTCACTCCCACATCATGGCCTGAACTCCCCTGCTCCCTCTCCTCACTCCACTCAAGTTCATGGGATTTCAAAGCAGACTTTGGGGTGATCCCTCCATTCTTCTTCCTCAATCCTGAGATGAATTTATTTCCATTTCAGGTTTTAGCGCACGGGCTGTGATAACCCAGGACCCCTTGACACCAGAGTTTTGTCTTTAGTAGGTTCTTGGTCTCAGTGATTAGTAGATCAGTGGTAAGACAGGATTTATTTACAGAAAAAAAAATACAAAAACACTAGAGCTCCTGGCAGAGAGAACCGAGGTCGGGGAAAAAGCTCTGTCTTTCCAGGAGGCACCTATGGCTCAGTGAGTAGGGCACCTACCCCATATACAGAGGGTGGTGGGTTCACCAGCCCCGGCCAAACTGCAACAAAAAAATAGCCAGGCATTGTGGCAGGTGCCTGTGGTCCCAGCTACTTGGGAGGCTGAGGCAAGAGAATGGCCTAAACCCAGGAGTTGGAGCTTGCTGTGAGCTGTGATGCTACCGCACTCTATCAAGAGTGATAAAATGAGACTCTGTCTCAAAAAAAAAAAGAACCCCTCATTCCCTCTCCCTCTTTCTGGGCTGTTTGCTCCGGGGTATATATAGTCACAAAGGGATTATTTAGCTGGAACTCAATTGTTACATTTAGCTGTCTGGGTCCTCTAAAGTTACATTCAGCTGGAACTCTGTTGTTACATTTGGCAACATGGGGTGGGAATTCAGTTAATGAATGGCTAAAATCCCTTTCATTCAGGCCCATGAACACCAGGATTGGTCTAGACCAGTGATTTTCAACTGATGTGCCATGAAAATTTATAAATATCATTAATTAAATTACTTTCTAATGAAGTTCAAAGGGCAGTAAGTATATTATTTTCTTTACTCTTTTTTTGAACAACATGATTTAAGTGTGTCACAGAAGTTTAACTACAGGTTCAACTATGCCATGAGATAAAAAGGTTGAAAAACATTGGTCGAGACCAACCTTGATTTTATCATTCTAGGAGTGGGTCAACTTCTGAGATGTAGTAGTGAGGCTGAGAGGTGGGGGTGCTACAAATGGGAATGGCCTGGGAAAGGAGGAGTATGAAGAGGAGACTGTAGAGTCTGCCATTGCCATCAGATGCTTTGTTTGATAAAATTAAATCAAAACCCATAAAATACCAAAATGCACTTTATTGTTGCCTCCCGAGGGGTAACATTATTTACCAGTATTTTTTAATTGTTTCAATATTTCTTTTATCATCATCTTCATTTAATAATGGAGATTTCAAAAATTGTGTAAAGCGAGCTCTTCCTTTTAAAATATTTTGGGGTTTCTTTACATTGCCACTCTTGTACGAGGTCTGACAATAAAGTTCGTGAACTCATCCAAGAACAAGGGTTTATCACTAAGGTCATCTTCGACCCAGTTCCTGACTGTAGTGATATTCAGCAACAAAGTATGTAGCGCTTTTTCTAAGATGAGTTCACAAATTTAATTGTGAGAACTTGTACGATAGCTCTGATGGCCATTCCGGAAAAAAAGTTTCAGTATTTCTTTGAAGTGTGGACTATGCCGGCAATAGTGCACAGCTCCCCTAGGGGATTACCACAAAGGTGACATAGTGATATTTAGCAATTGGGTGAATAGCACTTTTTCTAGGATGAGTTCATGAATTTAATTGTCTGACCTTGCATGTAACTCTGCATAGATATAATAATTTTAATACCACTGGTAATTGTCTCTTGTTCAAAGCACCTATTCATTTACACATGATCTGAAACTACACTTTATATTCTTTATAGCCTGCTTGTTTTTAACATCCAAGAACAAACATTCCATTTTTCACCTGCCAATTCTTAAGTACTATCATTGTCCATTCTTCATGAATCTGTTTAATCTTTGACATTAAAGGAACAGTTGCCAATTAAGCTCTCAAATTGATCAAGGAAGAATTAATTATATTCACTGAGGGTCTATTATTTCTTTAATGGCAAACATTTTGTCAGCTAGCATATTTAGGATAAAATACAATCAGTTTTGTGGAAGTTTTAGCTGCAAGATTATTTATGAATACAGAGTTAGGAAAGTCTTTTCTGCTCTTCTTCCTTCTAGAAATTCTTCATTGCTCAAACCTTGAGGATAAGTGATTCAGCAGCAGAGTCTCTGCTTCAAGATGTTCTTACCTGGTTCAGAAAGCTTTCTGCCTAAATTAGTTAAGCTTACTGTCTGATGTTTTTTTCAGCTCTATTGGATTTACTGGTTTCTCTTTGTGATCCCAGTATTAGGTTTATTATTGTTTTTCAAGTTTCATTTTTCTGTTTCTCTGCCTAACTTGTGACTTTGACAACACTTGCTCAAATTAGATACTAGGATACACTCTTCAGATGCCTGCTTAGTTTCCAACTCCCTTGCACACCTTATTCTTAGCTTCACAAAGCTATAGCTGCCTTGTGAGTTGGCTTTAGCCCCTTGTCTCAGGCAAGACTTGTTCTATACCTACACTGTTTTCTGACAAGCCCAGGAGTACCTCTGCTCTATAAATCCCCTACATCTCCATAGCTGACTGCATTCCATTGTCCTATTGATTGGAATTTACTGAATTCACTGCATAGACCTGACATCTTAGAGCTGTGGTTCTCATCCACAGCTATAAGTTAGATTTGGGAGGGAAAGTTGAAAAAAAAATCAGTGTATTCATTTTTAAAATTTCAATTATTGAGGGTGTAAAAATGGTTTTGTTAACATGGATATCAGTCAGGATATCAGTGCACGCATCTCCACATAGGGTTCATTGTACTTATTACCTCCTTTATTTCCAATTATTCTTTCCTCCTTCTTTATTTCCAATGATGTTTGCATCTCTTTGTGATGTTTTAACCATCAGTTACCTCCCAATTATTAGAGCGTACATGTGGTGTTTGTTTTCCAGTTTGAATACACTTTGCCTAGGATAATGGTCTTTAGTTCCATTCAAGTTGTTGCTGAAGACACCATTTAATTCCTTTTTATGGGTAATTAGTACTCCATGGAATATGTATAACACCTTTTTTTATTAAATCATAGCTGTGTACATGAATGAGATCATGGGGCACCATACACTGGTTTTATAGATCATTTGACACATTTTCATCACACTGGTTAACATAGCCTTCCTGGCATTTTCTTAGTTATTGTGTCAAGGCATTTACATTCTAACATTCACTAAGTTTCACATATAACCTTGTAAGATGCACCGCAGGCGTAATCCCACCAATCACCCTCCCTCTACCCACCTCCCCCTCCCTCCCCTCCCTTTCCCCTTACCCCCTATTCTTGGGTTATAACTGGGTTATAGCTTTCACGTGAAAGCCGTAAATTAGCGTATAACACCTTTTAAATCCATTTGTTTATTGAAGGGCACTTAAACTGATTTCACATCTTTGTGACTGTGAATTTTGCTGCAATAAACATTCAAGTATAGGTATCTTTTTGAGAAAGTGACTTTTTTTCCTGTGGGAAGATACCAGCAGTGGGATTATGGGATCAAATGGTAGGTCTGTATTCATTTTCTTTGAGAAATTGTTTTTTTCCATAGAGATTGTACTACTTTACAGTCCTTCCTATGCTGTATAAAATTTCCTTTCTCTTCACATCCATGCCAGCATTTATTGTTTTTTTAACATTCTGACAGCATTAGGTGGTATCTCATTGTGGTTTTAATTTGCATTTTCCTGATTATTAGTGATGTTGAACATTTCTTTGTGTTTTCTGGACATTTGTCTAGCTTCTTTTGAAAACTTCTGTTCAGGGCAATTGCCCATACTTAATGTTTTGTTTTGTTTTTTTTTCCTTGCTAATTTGTTTGTGTTCTTTGTAGATTCAGACATTAATCCTTTTAAAAGAATTTCTCTGAATGATTATAATATGCTATCTCTGCTGAGAACAATTGATTCAAAATTAAAAATGAAACAGGTTTAATCATGAAGCACAATTGGATTCCCTGTGTTGAAAGGAAGAACAACCCCATGGTACCTTCATCCATTTTTCTTCTACTTCCTAATGAGTGGCAGTAAATAGGAAAGGAAAGAAGAGATGGTCCTTATTTGCATTCCCTTCTTCCTCACCTGAAGCCTGGACTGGACCAGCGTGCCAACTGAAAATGGCAAGCTCCTTAACTATGATCCCTGAATGAGTAATATCCAGGAAGAAAATTTCAAATCTACCACTGAATATAAAAGAGCATCAATGGAGATAAATAATTTATGAGACACCAGTGGATACATACCATAATTTATTTTTATATTATGATCTTTGTTCAGACCTCTGAAAACTCCTTTTCAGAAAGAGTACATCAATTATGAGCAAGAAAGAAAAGGGAGACTTTACTACTAGACTATATATCTTTCATACTTACTATATACTTATGCATCCAAGCTGATAATTGATCCTCTGTTGATTCAAATCATTACAAGCTGTGAACCATGAAGAGAAATGAGTAATAAATAAAGATCCCTGCTTCTTTAAATGAAATGTCCCTGTGTCACAAGACCAGGGAATGCCTTGTATTCACAATGAGCTCAGATGTGCTCTTCTCAAATATTTACATGTAAATACTGTGACTTCTTTAAATTAATTTATGAATACCTTTTAAAGTACTTTACATATCCAGGAGCAGAAAATTTAGATGGTGATTATCCACACAAACTGAACCTCTTGATACTTATTGAACAGTCTTTTTAGTATGTGTTAATAATAACAGTTCACATTTATTGAGTACTTTCTAAGGCCTCTGAGTATTGTAGACATGTTAATGTATCCAAAACTAACAATAACCAAGTATTAGAAATCAGGAAACTGAGCAGGGAGAAGAAGTTAAGTGACTTATATAAACTCACACAGTTCATAAGTTCTGGAACTGGGATTTTGACCCAGGCAATCAGAACTTCAGAGTCTATTGTGGTATACTGCCCTGGATTTAATACCCCCATAAAAGTAATTATTATCCTAGGAAAATTTGGAAGAAATTATTATCTTACTACTTTCTAACTCAAAGTCTTGGTATGTGAACACCCTGCAAGAAAGCCTTATGGTACATGATTTCCTTGCATTGCAGAAGCTTTGATGATTTTCTCATAAGAGAACAGGAGATGATATTGAATAGAAAGGAATGATGTTGTAAAGGGCATGAGATTAGTTCCAATAGTGAACACTCATTAAAGAGTGAGTTAGACGTATTGACCAAAGAGGTAGGGGATCTAATTGTGACAAAACTACCCTAATCAAATAGATCTTGAAATCCAGCAAGGAAGCAGACATTAACCTAATATTATATAATTTAAATTATAATTATGATAAATGCCTTGGGGAGGGAGGCTAGTAAGTGCTGGAAGAACACAGAATTAGTCATTTAATGTAAATTGGGATGGTTGGGACAGAATGAAATCACATTTGAGCTGAAGGAAGGAGGTAGAATTAGTCCTACCCACAGAGCAAGAGCATTACAGGCCTAAGAAAACAGTGTGTATAGCTTTGAGGGAGACAGGGAGGAGTGCAGTGTAGTCAAGAGTACTCTTGACAGTGGCATATTCATTGGGTGTGGAAGGCAAATATTAGGACTTCTATTTGTATACACTTGTTTAAACCTTTAAAATGTTAATTTTGTATAGTCCCACAAGACACATACTATTGTATATTCATTCAGTGTCATTTGCATACACGGTATGTTATAAATAAACATGTAATTTGTTAAGAATGCACGTCTCCAAGTTTTTATTGTTAAGCATGCAGGGTAAACAATGTTTGAGGACCACTTGTGTAAGAAACTACAAAAGGAACATTGTTTATGAACTCAGGGATTGATGGGGTTGGGGAAGTGAAATAGAAAGTGATGCTGAGAGAGCCGAGACAGTTGATTAGTGATCATCCACACAGGGTCCAGCAGGCAGGTCAGGATTTAGGGCTTAACCAGAAAGAGAGCCACCGAAGTATTTTAGCATCGGAAATACACATTTGGGCAGCTGACAGATGACCTATGAGGACTACTATTTAAAACCATTTAGATAACACAAAAAGGTAAGCTTCGAAGTGAATTCTAAATCTGCCATTTTGATATTAAATTGTGTGCATTTCTTTCTTCTGCCAGAGTGAAACTCATGCAAAGCATGGTTCTTCCATTGATCCCTTACGTCTACCTTTTATACAAACTGTTAAATACCACTACAAGTGGGCAGCAGAGTACCCGGCTCATAGTGAATGCCCAATAGGTTTGGCTTATAAATTACATGGTGATCTCAAATTTGGCATATTCCAAACAGAATTCTTTTTCCTGAAAAAACAAAACATACTTATCCACCTATATTCCCAATCTCAGTGAATGGTACACGTGTGTCTACTCAGGGTTCCTAGCTGGAATATTTAGTTTTCATGACAGCCTTGTACCCTATTTCTGGTCAAAACTCCAGTTTTATAGATCATATCTAGAGGAAACCTCCTATGTCCATCTTCTCTTTATCATCTCATTGCCTTTGCCACAATGTTTACTAATTTATTTATTTAGTCACGCAAATTTAGAAAACCTACGCCCTTTATCTGTTAAACGTATGAGATACCTAGTATTTACAGATACTATGTATTATACTTATTATTGAAATGTCTTGTTTCATTTAATCCTCAACATAATCCAAGGAATAGAATACTATCATGACTACCAGTTTATTTATTTATTTATTTATTTTGCAGTTTGGGGGCAGGGCCGGGTTCAAATCCACCACTTCTGGGTATATGGGGTCAGACCCTACTTGAGCCACAGGTGCCGCCCGACTACTAGTTTATTTTTGAAGGAAGTTCAGAGAGTTTAGTAACTTTTACAACTTTTCTCATAATTTAAAAGGTGGGACAGCTATTTGCACAAGAGAGTCTTCTGCCAGGTATCTATAAGGCTTGACAATTAAGTTTGTGAACTCATCCTAGAAAAAGTGCTACATACCTTATTGCTGAATATCAGTATGGTCACCTTCAAGGTACTCCCCACAGAAAGCTATGCACTGACACCAGCACCTAGTCCACCCTTCAAAGCAATTTTGAAACTCTTTTTCTGGAATGCCCATTATAGAATACTAGAATACTTTCTTTTTTTTTTATTAAATCATAACTGTATACATTGATATGTTCATGGGGCATCATACACTCACTTCATAGACCATTTGACACATTTTTTTTTTTTTATTGTTGGGGATTAATTGAGGGTACAATAAGCCAGGTTACACTGATTGTATTTGTTAGGTAAAGTCCCCCTTCTTTTCTTTGTTTTTCTTTTTTTCTTTGTAGAGACAGAGTCTCACTTTATGGCCCTCAGTAGAGTGTCGTGGCCTCACACAGCTCACAGCAACCTCCAACTCCTGGGCTTAAGCGATTCTCCTGCCTCAGCCTCCCGAGTAGCTGGGACTACAGGTGCCTGCCACAACGCCTGGCTATTTTTTGGTTGCAGTTCAGCCGGGGCCAGGTTTGAACCCGCCACCCTCGGTATATGGGGCCGGCACCCTACCGACTGAGCCACAGGCACCGCCCAAGTCCTTCTATAGTCTGTAGAATGTAAATGTTTTGGCACAGTAACTGAGATAATGCCAGGAAGGCTATGTTAACCATTGTGATGAAAATAAGGGGGACTTATTTAAAATTGCATTTTAAATCTTCACCCTGGGTTTCAAAAACCATCCAAAACAAGCTAATAAAAAGAATGCTTCAGGTCCTCACAGACTGAGGGGGACTTATTTTCATCACAATGGTTAACATAGCCTTCCTGGCATTATCTCAGTTACTGTGCCAAAACATTTACATTCTACAGACTATAGAAAAGGTACTGTACATCTCATTGCTGAATATCCTATAGTCACCACATGACCAAGAAGAGTACTTTGAAGGTGACCACAGTGCTATTTAGCAGGGAGGTATGTAGTACTTTTTCTAGGACGAATTCACAAACCTAATTACCTGACCTCACATTCTTACCTTCTGTGCTGTATTCCACTGCTCCATCCACAGTTTATGGCAACTAAAGTATATTCACCACAGTTGATTTATTGATTAATTTGTACATTTCTTTACTTATCCATTTATTCTCTACACATTCACTACTGTGTTCAGGTAAGTGATGACTTGGTTCTGCCTATTTCACGTGTTGTGCAACTCAGGTGAATTCCAGGTACTTACAAAGTAAAAGGCAGAAAATTAAGGCCAGGCTTAGTGGTGGCTCATGCCTGTAATTCTAGCATTCTGGGAGGCCAAGGCGGGTGGATTGCCTGAGCTCATGGGTTTGCCATCAGCCCAAGCAAGAGCGAGACCCTGTCTGTAAAAATAGCCAGAGATATTGGTAGGCACCTAGTCCCAGCTACTCAGGAGGCTGAGACAAGAGGACACTTGAGCCCAAGAGTTTGAGGTTGCTGTGAGCAATGATGCCACAACACTGTACTAAGGGTGACAAAGTGAGACTCTGTCTCAAGAAAAAAAAAGTCAGAAATTAAATCAAAAATTACTTAAATATCATTTAATGACATAATAGAAATAGATGCTAAGCCAGAATATGATTTTCAAAACAGAAATCTAATGATGACACTCTTTCTATTTAAGAGAAAATTCCTTTTTCTGGAAATACCCTTTTGTCTCCTTTATTGAAAAACTCATGTCATCTTAAACGCTCAGATGTCCAACTGCCTGTCATTTCCCAGTCAAAATTCATAATTATCTTCTTTGTGCTCTCAAAGATAATAATTTATTAATACTTTGATTATAGTAATCATTGCACATTACAATTCATTTGGTAGATAGCTTGGCATTCTTCAATTTTCTTAGAAGTTTTATTGGTACATCATATACTTTTGTAATAAATTAAAGATACTGTCATATTATAAGATCTTAATAAATACTAACTTTATATGTATCTACTTTACCTATTAACATGTGTAAGCTCCTCAGAGAGCATCCCTATCTTTGTTCACTAAAAAAAAAGTTATCTACTACGTATAAGGTACTGCAATTTGCAGATGTGGAAAAATATATGTATTGACTTTTGGAGACTGGTCTACATCCTATTATCTGTTCTTTTCTACTTTTGTATGACTGTTATTATTTTTTTTTTCCAGTTATTGAACGGGGCTGATTTGAACCTGCCACCTGCCACCTCTGGCATATGGGGCTGGCGCCCTACTCCTTTGAGCCACAGGCACCGCACTCTACTTTTATATTTTTTTATTCTGGTATTAATGCTACTAGCTGGAAGCACATTATACTTACCACAAAAGATAATAATTTGGTAATAATCCCTATTCCTTCATTTTATTCCCCACTACCCTAAATCCTTCACAAAATGTTGTAACTTCTTTGAAATTACATTTTAAATCTTCACCCTGGGTTTCAAAAACCATCCAAAACAAGCTAATAAAAAGAATGCTTCAGGTCCTCACAGACTGAGGTCTGAGAACTATGATGAAGAAGATATTATTTAATTTCCAAACAGTCTGTACAGTATTATCCACATTTGAGAAACGAGGTGTGTAAAGCTCCTCTCTTCCTTCCATCCTAATTGTCAACCTTAAGGTAGGCCACCAGCACCTCTTCCTGCAACTGGTTTCTTATTTCCTAAGTCTACTTTGACTGCTTTCACTTTCCCGCCCAGTGGAAAAAAATAATTTCAAGATATAAATTAGATTATGTCACTGTGGCTCCCCTCTGCATCTCCTGTCTTCACTGTCTCTCTCCCCTGTGCTGGATACAAGTCGAAACAGATGCCTTGGACAAGCTCCATGGTAAAGTGACATAGTGATTGTGTCCCACTGCAGGAAACCAGAAGGGCAGCAGCCTGAGTTCTAAGGGTGAGTCAGTGTCTGGACAAGGCCAGGGGATGAACTCTGTAAACCAGCAGGACTGACTCCAATCCTGAGCCCACCCTTGGCAACACCAGCCTTGGCAGAGAGTGGATTTGCAGAGAGGGTGACGCCCTGCCCAGGCCTGTGCTGCGGGGGTAGGAGGTTTGGGGGTCCCAGCTCAGCTGAGGGCTTGAGGGACACAGCACTGCAGTGTCTCCACTGTGTCCTGGGCTCCTCTCTTCCTCACTCTCTGACAACCTTCATTCCCACGAGAGCTCCGTGCACACACCTCATACCCTGTCAGGGATGTCGCACTGCTCATTAGGGCTGCCCTAGCAGAGGTGACTGTCATGAGGACATAAAAACAAACAAAACTCTAATGTGGAGAATTTTGCAAACATCCAAAGAAAAACCAGAATGTGGCCCTTGAGTTCTAGAGCAATAGCCATCACTCCATTCAACAGTGCATTCTGCAGTGTTTTGGTCTTGTAGAGACCAACTCCCTGACTTTGGGACAGTCAGCTGGCCATTTTGCTGGGCGTGCTCATTACTGGGCGGGTTTCTGGGATAAGAAGTTAGGATGCCAGGAGAGCCCGAGATCCCAGCTCTTCCACTCAGCAGAGTAAGAAAGAAAGGGAGGCTGGGGCGCACTCAGCCTCCACCTCCCCAAATTCCTTCGGATGACTTCCCTTCTGACGTCTCTCAGGCACCAATGTGACCTAGTGACAGAAGTAAAACCTCCATGAGTGGCGAGGACAGAGCTGGAAGATGAAGCCCGCAGCAGGGTGTCCCCCATCAGTGATGGTTTCACTTCGGACACTAGAGGGCGCTGGGAACCTGAGAGAGCAGGAAGATCTCCTGGGAAACGGTCCTGCTGGCCCAGGTCCCATTAACGCGGTCACAGATGGGCGAAAACTCAGTAACTGTCTCCTGGCCAAGAGACTGAGTGCCCCTTGGCGGGGGTCATTTGAATGACAGCCTTGCCCCCACCATGGTGTTAGGAGTTATAAGGAGAGTGTGGGGCTGACTCTGTGTGGAACAGTCCTGCACAGCTCAGCCCTGGGCCGTCTGCACCGTGGCCTGGGCTCCTCTTCTGCTCACATTTCTGGCTTACAGCACAGGTCAGGGGGGACTTTCTGGGCTGGGCATGGTGAGGACGACTCTGAACCTTCCTGCTGCCTTTTCTCCTGAACATTTGGTCTCTCACCTGTTCTCAGGAGTCACTTCCCAAGGCTGTGGTGACTCAGGAAACTTTCCTGTCCACAAATCCTGGAGGGAGAGTCACACTCACCTGCGGCTCCAGCACTGGGGCCATGACCACCAGCAACTATGCCCGCTGGGTCCAACAGAACCCCTACCTGTTACTCCGGAGTCTCATATTTGATGCCAGCAGAACCCAGGGGTCCCTGCCTGCTTTTCAGGCTCCCTGCTCAGAGATGAGGCAGCCCTGACCATCACATGGGCCCAGCCTGAGGACGAAGCTGAGTATTACTGTGCCCTGTGGTACAGCAACCATTTCCACAGTGACAGATGCAGACGGGGAAGCGAGACCAAATCACCCAGTCTCGGCCTCACCCTGTGAGTCTAATACCCTCAGGGACCCAACAGAGATGACGGAATATATTATTCTAAGCTCCAGTAGGTTTTATTTTCTACCCATTGTTTTATGATAGTGTGAAACCCAGTATAAAATCTATCAATTGCAGACACAAACAAAAGTGGCAAAATAAAGTTACACACACTCACACACATACACACCCTCACACACTCATAAAAATCCAGATTCAGACAGGCAGGTGTTTAATTAAGAAATAAGTGTGATTTTATAGAGATACAACACAACAGTGATTCTGTATCTGGATATAAGCAGCAACAGAACAAGTGAAGAGGGTGGTGCTTGTGGCTCAGTGAGGAGGGCACGGGCCCCATATACCGAGCGTGGCAGGTTCAAACCCAGCCCCCGGCCAAACTACATTTTTTTTTTTTGCCCAACAAAAAAATAGCAGGGCATGTGGGGTCAAACTGCAACAACAATGACAAAAAAAAAAAATAGCAGGGCGTGTGGCTGGCACCTGTAGTCCCAGCTACTTGGGAGGCTGAAGCAAGAGAATTACCTAAGCCCAGGAACTGGAGGTTGCTGTGAGCTGTGTGACACCACAGCACTCTATGATGGGCCATAAAGTGAAACACTGTCTCTAAAAAAAAAAAAAAAAAAAAAAGTACAGCTTTAGAAACATAATGGAAACAGAGGAAAATGACAGATCCCCTCAGCAAATTTTAGAAAATTCTGTAACAAAATAAAATCTTATTTTATAATTTTCTAAAAACTCACCATGACACAGCACAGGATACCTTTTACTGGTTTTTGTTGCCTACACATATGCATGCTAGCTACCAGTAGAGGGACACCCTGACCGCCAAATGTCATTCTCACAGGGCCTTAAGCACCTTTTCGCCCCAAGAATAGACTGCAAACTTTCTTCCAAAAGAATAAACAAATAGATAAACAAATCAAATCTTAAAAATTCCAAAAACTTTGAACTCATTTTAAAAGTATAATACAAAATGTGCATTTTTATGTACATTTAACACTAAAAAAATCCAACTTCTTCCTTCATACCTTAAACCAGTGCAACAAAACTGGTCCTCCCTGTGGGCTGCAGGACAACCCCAAATTCACAGAAGCAGAAGAGCAGTGGCCAGTCATCCTGCACTGTTTGTTCCCACAGAGACTCTGCAGGACTCTGCAGCGTGTCCAGAGGGCTCTGGGGGTTGGGGGGTGGGAGTGGATGGCACAGGGCAAGAGGATGCAGGGGGGGACATTGGAGCGACAACCTTCATTCCTCTCCAAATGAAGACATTTTCCTATGGAATTCATCTTTGCTCTTCTCTCCAAAAACACCATTAAAGAGCTGCAAAGACATATTTGAAACTGTAGAAGACCAAAATAACAAAGAATATTGGAGGGGAAAATAATTATAAAATTTTTTACCAAAACATTTAAAATACAATAAAAACAGATGAACATTACTCTGATTTCTAATTAACTTAGAGTGGAAATCTAAAATCTTCAGGTGTGCTGGGGGGTAGGGGCAAGGAAAATACCCTTGAATTGTATGCTAGATTTGCCCTAAAGCATCTCCAAAGAGCTCAGGTTTGAGGCTCTAAAGGGAGGAGTAAAAATCATACAGAAAACAGGGGCCCTGATTGAGTCTTAATAAAGAACAGCTGGACATCTGGGTCTCCTGCTTCAGCCAATACATCTACTGTGCGTGCTCACACTCCCATGCAGCAGACACAGTTATGTGACACAAGATCCCCTTTCAAGGAAAGAGTCATTACCCCTGTGGTTGGACGTCCTCAGTGGACAACCCTGAGCTGTCAGCAATCTCTGTGTCAGCCTGAGCCACAGGGAGTGGCCTGGGACAAATCCTGCCCCTCTCAGGTACAATAGTTTGAATAGTGTGATTGCAAACATCATATCCACCTGAAACCTCAGAATATAACCTGACTTGGATCAGGAACCTTATCTGCAGATGGAATTAGTTGAGATTGCAGGTGGATGATGGGGTTGCTTGGTGGGCAAGTTGCGTGTCCCTCCAGTGACAGATGCTCTGAAGGCCCTGACTTCACCACAGGGCAGGACACTGTGGCAGGACTGCATGGCTGTGCCCGTACCCCATACACAGACACAGATACAAACAAGTTAAGAAAAATAGAGGCAGATTCTGGTGTGGATGTGGAGAGAAGGGAACGCTTGTACACTGCTGGTGGATCTGCAGACTAGTACAGCCTCTATGGAAAGAAGTATGGAGAATCCTCAGAGCTAAGAATACACCTTCCATTTGAGCCTGCAATCCCATTACTGGATATCTAGTCAGAGGGAAAAAAATATCATTTTACCAGAAGGGCATTGGACCTAGAATGCTTATTGCACCAAGATTGGAAACTCAAGTGCCCAGAAACATATGAATGGATTCATAAACTGTGGTGTATGTCTGCCATGGAATACTATTGAGCCATGAGAAAGATGGAGACTTTTAATGTATTTTTTTTTTTAATTATGAAGGAGACTATTTTTTTTGTTTTGGTTTTTGTTTTTGCAGTTTTTGGCCGGTGCTGGGTTTGAATCCACCACCTCCGGCATGTGGGGCCGGTGCCCTACTCCTTTGAGCCACAGGTGTCACCCTTTTAATGTCTATTTTATTTGAGTTTATAGAGTTAAAGCACATTATTCTAGGTAAAGTATCACAAGAATGGAAAAGCAAGTATCCAAGTACTCATTACTAATATAAAACAAATAGAAAAACAACTACATGACCACACAAGAGAAATACACAAGTATATTCAAGTGGGGGAGGGGAGAGGAGGATAAGGGAAAAGGGGAGGAGGCTGGGATTAATAAGCTTTCACCTAAGGTGCACAATGTAAGGGTTTACAGCACACCCCCGGTGAAGGGCTCTACTAACCCTTGAGCTTTACTTTAGAAATGCAGGGTGGTGCCTGTGGCTCAAGGAGTAGGGCGCCAGTCCCATATGCCGGAGGTGGTGGGTTCAAACCCAGCCCCGGCCAAAAAAAAAGAAAAAAGAAATGCAAACTTTGTGCCCTAATCATTTGTACCCTCATACTGACCCAAAATAAAAATAAGTAATAATTTTTTTAAAAAAAATTGGTAAGATGAGGTTATAGGATTAGTGTAGGTCCTAATTTCAAAGACGAGTGTCCTCATTAGTGGAGGAGAGGACACACAGATATACCCAGAGGTAAGTTGACCATGTAATGATGGAGCCAGAGAATGAAGTGACACAGTCACAAGCTGAGAAATGCTACACATTTCTGGGAGCCACCAAAAGCTGCAAGCAGCAAGCATCCTCCCCATGAGCCTTCAGAGTGAGCATGAGCTTTCTGATACTTGGATTTCAGGTTTCTTACTTAATAATTGTGAAAGGATATGTTTCTGTGAATTAAACCTCATAATCAGCAGTCATTTATTTTATTTTTTTTCCAGCGGCCATTTATTATAGCAACTCCAGGAAGAAGCACAGATTTTTGTACCAGCAAGTGGAGTGTTGCTGCAAAACATACGTAAGCACTTGGGATAGCTTTGGGAGTAATGTACCAATCAGAGGTTAGAGTGTCAAATACAAGGATGTAAAGAAAACATTGATTTCCCTGAAGAGAAGCTCAGTAGAAATGCAGTTGAAAACACTTTTGAGGAGCATTCAAAAGTGAAGAGAAATTGAAAGATAATGTGTAATGTCTTTGAGAATTAATATGAAATAATGAACAGTAAGTTTATAGAGAAATAAATATTAAATGTGTTTCTAGTAAGTCCTTATAGCTTGACTCAGAATATTCATCTACAGCCTATTGTCATACAAAGAGTACAGATATCTATGAAAAAATAATAAAAATCAGGGTCAGCACAAGTAAACACATACCACATCTTAAGAATCACTACAGGGGGCGCCCTTTGCTCAGTGGTTAGGGCACTGGCCATATGCTCTGGGGCTGGTGGGTTCAAACCCAGCCCCGGCCTGCTAAACAAAAAAATAGATGGTGTTGCGGCTGGCACCTTTAGTCCCAGCTACTAAGGAGGCCGAGGCAAGAGGATCACTTGAGCCTAAGAGTTTGAGGTTGCTGTAAGCTGTGACGCCATAGCATGCTACAGAGGGTGACAATGTGAGACTGTGTCCCAATTGAAACAAAACAAAGAAACAAAAAACAAACAAACTAAGAATCATTACAGGATGCAAGAAATGTACTACCCAAGTTTACACAGAACTTACTCTCCAGACACAGTAGTTTATATAAATACAGCAGGCGAATGTCCTGGAATATCTCATTAGGAGGTCATGACTAACATTACAGTATCTCATTCAACTGACTTGTTGAGGACACCAATAAACTTAGCCAAAGAGCTTTAACAAAAAGCAAAGTTATCGGCCCAGTGCGTGCCTCACTCCTGTAATCCCAGCACTCTGGGAGGTGGGGCATGTGTGTGGATGGCTTGAGCTCAGTAGTTCAAGACTAGCTGGAGCAAGAGCGAGACCCCATCTCTACCAAAAATAGAAAAAATTATCTCCGTTGTGGCAGACCTGTAGTCCCAGCCACTTGGAAGGCTGAGGCAGGAAGACAACCTGAGCCCATGAGAAGGAGGTTGCTGTGAGCTATGATGATTCCCTGACACTCTACCGAGGGTGACAGACTGAGACTGTCTCAAAACAAACAGAAAACAAAAAAAATCACAGTCATCTATAGTCCAAGAGGAAAGAGCATTTAAAGAAAACTTCATGGGTGGAGATAAACTGGCTGATATCTTGCAGGTTAATTAAACCCAAAACATTATGTTTGTATTATGTTTATGTTCTGACAGGAGTTTACCAACTAACAAGTTTGTGTCTGATGACATTTCACAGAAGGGCGTGTGCACTGAGGAGGTCTCCATCTCAAACTCCTCCTCCAGTCTGTTCTGAAGGGAGGTGGGTGTTCCCTCTCTGTCTCCTGCATTCCTCCTGCCACCCCTCTAGGGCAGGGCTCCAGCCGTCCTCCCGTCAGCCCAGCAACCAAGGCGGATCAGCACCCCCAGTCAGCAAGCTTCCCCATCTGACAGGTCCTCTTCCTGGATTACTGGAACACCAGCCCTGCCCAGCGCCTGCTCCTTTCTGAATCCTAACCCCTCGGTCCCTGATCACCCCCCAACAAATCTCATCGCTCATGACATTCTCATCACCTTCACTTCAACCCAACACTTACTCCCTCAGCTCCTTCCTCCCTACTGCCCTGTGATCCTACCAACCTCCATCCCCTCTGGGCCTCTGAGTGCCCAAGTGGCCCCACTGACCACCCTGCCTGCAAGGGTGAAGGACAGAAAGGGACACCTAGGTGTGACTCAAACCCTCATGTGTCCACACAAGAGGCAGCTCCACAGGGAGGCAGGAACAAGGCTGGCTAGTTCAGGCTGCTACATCCTTTGCCAAACAAAGCACAAAACACAAGGTAAGTGCTCATAACTATTTGCCAAAAGCAGACCTGCCTTTCACCTTGCTGGCCACATGATACTGGGTCCAGAAGGCGCCTGAACTGGGAGAGAGTCACCCATGCACCTCGCTCTGCCCTCAGCCGGATAGCTGAGGGCAAATACCACTAAGGAAAGTGCCCATGGGCTTAGAAGAGACCACAGGCAGCCTTGTCCTGTGTGTGAGAGAGTGCTCAGCTGAGGGAAAGCCCTGTTTATTCAAGTGAGAGTAGTAATTCTAGCACTTTGGGAGGCCAAGAGTTCTAAATCAGTCTAGGCAACATAGGGAGACCCCGTTTCTATTGAAAAAAAAATATGTATATGTATATATATTTAAAAACTTAACTACACATAATGGCAGGCACCTGCAGTCCCTGCTACTTGGGAGGCTGAGATAGAAGGACCATTTGAGGCCAGGAGTTCAAGGCTGCAACGAGCTATGATATACCACTGCACTCCAGCCTGTAGAGCGAGATACTATCTCTAAAATAATAATAAATAGAGTTATTTATTTCTTGAGAGAGTCTCACTCTGTTGCCCTAGGGTTGAGTGCCTTGGCATCATCATAGTTCACAGAAAATTCAAACTTCTGTGTTCAAGACATTCTCTTGCCTTAGCCTCCAGGCAATCTGGGACTACAAGTGCCCTCCACAATGCCCAGCTAATTTTAATATATTTATTAGTAGAAATGGGATCTTGCTTTTGCTCAAGCTGCTCTGAAACTAGTTAGGTCAAGTAGTCCACTTGTCTCAGCCTCCCAGAAAGCTAAGAATACAGGTGTGAGGCCCAGCACCTCTAGCTCAGCAGCTAGGGCACCAGCCACATATGCTAAGGCTGGCTGGCAGGTTCAAACCAGGACCAGGCCTGCGAAACAATGACAACTACAACAACAAAAAACCGGGTGTTGTGGTGAGTGCCTGTAATCCCAGCTACTTGGGAGGATTAAGCAAGAGAATCACTTAAAAGTTTGAGGTTGCTGTGAGGTATGACACCACAGTACTCTACTGAGAGACATACTGAGACTCTGTCTCAAAAAAAAAAAAAAAAAAAAAAAAACAAGAAAAAAGAAAGAAGGAAAGAAAGAAAGAAAAAAGGAAATGCAAATACTACAGGTGTGAGGCACTGAGCCCAGCCTACCAGAGTAAATTTTAAAAATAAAAATAAAAATAAAGTGAGATTTAAAGGACAATACAATTCACTGAAATTCACACTGCATCATCAAAGAAAAAGCAATGCTGACAAACACAGGTGGCAAGCACCTGTTTCTACATGATAATGAATAAAACATCATGAAATATCTCTGAGTGCTTTAAACACAGTCAAATATGAAAACTTCCTGTTAAAAGAATAAACGTGACTGAAAATCATGGTATGCTTATGAATGCAAATATATGCAAGAATTATGCTTATGAACACCACAGCAATGACTGATGTGTTCGACATTCACACATAAGTAAAAGGAATCTTGTCATGTAGATATATGGACCTATTTTATTTAGGTGAGTGCTTTAGATATTCCTTAACCTATTTCTAAAACATCATGCATTAAAACTTTCACAGTAATCCCCTAATGAGACCAAAGTGTGACGAACTCATCAATGGAGTTGTCAAGCTGACAGTGCTGCTGTCCTTCTCTAAGGCAGGTGACCTCCCATAATAAAAGCTGGTGACAGTCTGCTGCATAGACTGAAAGCACTTTCCCAGGTGCACACAAACATTTGTTCCTTCTTAGAATTTTAGGAAATGGGATTATCCTTTTGTGGAAGATGGATTTTTTGACAAAACAACATAAAGAGCATGTTTTTTCAGGACAGGGATTAATTTTTTCTCCTTATGACACATAATGACAGGTGGTGCCCAGTGGCTCACTCATGTAATCCAAGCACTCGGGGGGAGGGTGCAATACAGGATTGACTGAGCTCATAAATTCAAGACCAGCCTGACAGAGCGAGACCCTGTCTCTAAAAATAGCTGGGCATTCTGGAGGGTTCTTATAGTCCCAGCAACCTCAGTTGTGGGGGAAAGATAATCACTTAAGCCCAGGAGTTAAGGTTACTGTGAGACATGATGTCACAGCACTCTACCAAGAGTGCAAACATGAGACTCTGTCTCAAAAAAAAAAAAAAACAACAGATTGCCAGCACTCATTCCTGAGTACAAACTATAAAACCATAATTTTTCCTTCACTCTCTATCTGGAGCTGTTGATCCTAAGGGCTCTCACAAATCAGGCTCCTCTGCGACCAGGTCCAAATAATTTTAACTTTTACCTTGTTACATCTCCAATGTTAGTGTGTTTACCACCATGACTAGTCCTAAATAAAATACTGCAAATAATGTCGCTTAGTCCCTTATACCGTGTTTTGGGCTTGTAACAGATTTCTCGCTCAGTTACCAGTCAAAGTGCAGCGATGACTGTTGTGTTCAAGTGAATGGAAGTAAAGACAGTGAAGATTTCCACTGCAGAACTCTCTGGAATGCATGCTCAGCTGCCCCAGCACCTTACCATCCCTACAGAGAAGATCACTCGTTGTCCTCACTGCTGTGGGATCCACAGCTGGAGGAGAACTCTGGCCACCAGACAGGAATCACATGAAAGGGAAGAACCCGGCTTGGAGTGCAGCCAGGGAAGTGTGTCCATGGGAGCCTGTCACTGCTCTGAACCTGACTCTGCCCTGTTAGGACTGTGTATTGAGACCCCCACCTCAGTCCCGAGAAAAAAAATCACCCCAGCAAGCCAGGGACAGATTCACCCTGAGAAGCCCCATAGAACACAAAGACTCTCTGAGCAATTGGGGAGGACACAGCGGAGGCTGCCAGCCTGGTCCTGACTGCAGTGGACAGAGCAGTGTGGGGACAGGGTTGTCTCTGGGAGGCTGTGGTCACTTTGTCACATGATACTGTACCAGCAGGGTCTGGGCACCAGGGGGAGCTGGAGGTCTGTTCTTGGGGGTCTGGGGGTGAGCAGAGCTGGGATCAGCCACCTGGTGTGCCTGGTACCCTCTGCTCAGGATCACAGTTCTGACCAACCCACCCCATGGGACCAAAGAGCCCCACTTCTGACACTCAGGCAGAGGGGCCTGACCACAGACCAGGGTGGGATCAGAAAGCTGGGGGATTATTTGCATGGAGGATGGGGCCTCCCCTCTCAGGGTATGAAGAGAAGACCGTCAGACCTGGAGGAGCTGTGCCTCAGCTGTGGGCACAGAAGGCAGGACTCAGGACATTCCCCACCATGGCCTGGTCCCCTCTACTCCTCACCCTCCTGACTCGCTGAACAGGTGACGAGGCTTGGGTCAGGGGAAGGACCCTCGGGAGACCCTGGGGCCCTGCTCTCTCCTCTTCTCTGCAGACCCAGAATTGCCATGTCTGTGTCTCTCACTTCCAGGGTCCTGGGCCCAGTCTGTGCTGACTCACCCGTCATCGATGTCTGGAGCCCTGGGGGAGACAGTCACCATCTCCTGCTTGGGAAGCAGCAGCAACATCGGGCGTGGGATTTATGTGAACTGGTACCAGCAGCTCCAGGGAACAGCCCCTAGATCCATCATCTATGGTAACAGCAATAGATCCTCAGGGGTCCCTGACAGATTCTCTGCCTGCAAGTCCAGCAGCTCAGGCTCCCTGACCATCACGGGACTCCAGAGTGACAATGAAGCTGATTATTTCTGTCAGTCCTATGACAGCAGCCTGGGTGCACCCACAGTGCCCCAGGCCCACAGGGTAGTGAGACAAAAACCTCCTTCTCACCCGCCAAGAGGGTGAACACCCAGCAGCTGCTGCTCAGGCCTGGCCTGTGGCTTCTGCTGCTGTTGCTGCTGCCACCATGGACACAGCAGAACCCACAGGTGCCACCTGGGAGTGGAGGCTCCTCCTTTCCTGTTATTCACAGCAATCTATTTCTAGAAAAAGTGTCCCAAAGGAAACAGAAAACCCTGCTCCTTATCAGCTTGATACACAGAATCTTTTTGTAAGGAAGTTCAAGGAAGTTTTGAGGTGGCAGTTCCAGCTCATCCATCCTCTTCCTGATTCCAGGATGTCCCAGATCCATGTCACCCTTGTGTGAGTTTGCAGCGTCCATACCTGTTCTCTTGGCTGTGCCCTTAGTCTCTTCTAACCATAGGATAACTAATGCACAATCATGTGACCATATTTAATGTGTGCAATTAGACACACTTGGGTATTTTATGCTCCCTGGAAAACATTCCCACAATCAATATAAAGAACCTCACTGCTACAAAGGCATCTGGAGGGCCCTTTCTGATTCTTCCTCCAATTCCTTCCCTAATGCTGCCCTACATGAGCACTGATCTACTTTCTGTCCCTGTTGCTTTCCATTTTCTAGAATTTAGGAATGGTATCCTATGGCATACACCTTCTGAGGTCAGGATTCTCTCCCTCAGCAAAATTCCACCGAGGATCTTCTATACCGCTGCCAAGTTGTCACCAATCATATCACCGTCACAGGCACTTTTACCCTGTGGGTCCTTCCTCTGTTCAAAAAGTATTAAAAACATATTTCCAACCACATAGTCATAGATACAGATATAATCCCAGCTGGATTGCAGGCATTTTCCTTCTGTAAATTAGCATATCTCCCAGGGTTCCTGAAAGTGTTTGGTTCCGTAGGAACAGGGCCCGCAGTGCCAGGGAATGCTTGGCCCTGCTTTCATCTTGTTATTATTTACTTGCCCTTCCTTGATACTGAACAATTGTGGGTCTTCGGTTATTTTATTGTTTTTTGTAAAGATAGAGTTTTACTTTATCATCCTTAGTAGATTGCCATAGCGTGACAAACTCGCAGCCACCTCTAACTCCTGGGTTTAGGTGATTCCCTTGCCTCAGCCTCCCAAGTAGCTGGGACTATAGGCGCCTGACCCAATGCCCGGCTATTTTTTTGTTGCAGTTAGGCCGGGGCCAGGTTTGAACCCGCCACCCTTGGTACAAGGGGCTGATGCCCTGCCCACTGAGCTACAGGTGTCACCCTCTTTTTTAATTTTTAAGAAATAATTCATCATAAAGATATGAAATTAAAAGTCATGAAATTAGGCTTAAATTATACCACAAGTTAAAAATAAAAAATTAAAGAAAATGGTAAGGAAGAACTTCCCAAATCTGGGCACGGTGGCTTCTGCCTGTAATGCCAGCACTCTCAGAGGCTGAGGTGGGTGGATTACTTTAGATAATGAGTTTGAGACCAGCCTGAGAAAGACTGAGACTCCATCTCTAAACAAAGGAAAAAAAAAAAGAAAGAAAAAAATAAAACAGCCTGGCATTGTGGCAGGCGCCTATAGTCCCAGCTACTGTGGAGGCTGAGGCAAGACAATTGCTTGAGCCTAAGAGTTTGAGGTTGCTGTGAGCTGTGAGGCCACGGGACTCAACAAAGGGCAACAAAGTGAAACTGTCTCAAAAAAAAAAAAAAAAAAAGAAAGAAAGAAAAGAAAGGGCCTCCCCTTCATGTATGCTCTCTCCTGACCATTTGGGTCAGCAGAAGTAACCAATGGTGCTGATGTTTATTTATTCTTCCAGTGAAGGTCTGTGTGTATAAACACAAATGTCTAACTGTGTGTGTGTGTGTCCATATGTGTGTTTTCCTTAACAACTATAACCTGTTGCTTTTCTAATCTTTATTGATTATTTATAAAAGCTATTCACTGAGTGTCCTTATTATTCTGAATAAGCACTATATTCTTAGAAGTCCAAAGAATCTGTAAGCAACATTAAAGAGAAAGACTTCAAAAAGGAAGAAGGATGGAAAAATTAAATATCAATAAGTCAAATAAAGAAAATAAACTTTGGCCATTTCCTTTTTGGAATTATATTTATTAGAATAAGGAGACGTGGAAGAAAATGAGCTAAGAGTAATACAGGAGAAGAAGACATGAAATATTAGTGCTCTGAGAGTAAGTTGATCAGCTACGTGAGGCCCTTGGGACTTTCCTGGAAGAAGCTCTCTTGAATTTGACATTTTATATTTCTATGCATCTAAGCCAGGCACGTTGGCTTAGCATGTAATCCTAGCTCTGTGTGAGCCTGAGGCAGGTGGATAACCTGAGCTCTAGAGTTCAAGACCAGACTAAGCAAAAAGCAAACCCCATTTCTCTTAAACATAGAAACACTAGGTGGGCATTGTGGCAGGCTCCTGTAGTCCCAGCTGCATAGAGGCTGAGGCAAGAAGATCGCTCAAGCCCAAGAGTTTGAGGTTGCTGTGAGCTGCGATACCACAGCACTCTACTGAGGGTGACATAGTGAGACTCTGGCTCAAAAATAAAAGCACATTACAGGTGTGAGTTTCTGAGACTGGCCTAATATCTAATAGAGTAAATTTTAAAAATAAAATGAGAGTTAAAGGAAAATAAAATTCACTGGCCTTTACCTCCCCATCCACCACAACCCACGTGTGAAATTCCTTTTTTGATTCCACCCCACCTGCATCCTGGTGGAAATAAATACCACATGATTTCTACAGAATGGGGATTCCATCTTCCTTTGTTTGTGCCTTGGAATAATCCTGTCTTCTATGGATTAAGAACCTTTCACTTGGCGGGGGGTGAGGCAAGATGGCTGACTGAAGCCAGCTTTCCACAAAGGCTCTTATCCAGAAGGAGAGTTAAAGGACAGAAGTTTTGCAGCCAGCTTTCCACAGAGGCTCTTATCCAGAAGGAGAGTTAAAGGACATAAGTTTTGCAAGTAAACTGGTGGATTAGAGCTGAGCCAAAAAAGAAGGTTGAAGAATGCACATAAACCCTGCTGAGGTGAGCTATGACCCCAAGGATACAAACAAAAGGTACAAAATCTATCTTCAAGTGGACGTGAGTCCCCTCCCCCATGAGAATGGCTTGCAGTACTCCATACAAACAAGCGGGTAGAGTTCAAAAGTTCTCCCATCCCACGAAATAGACCCTCTTAAAACTGGACCTACTTCCCCTAATAGGGTGCCATGGCACTCTCCTCCCAGGCATAAAACTGTATAAAACTGTATATATTCTCTACCTGTGTTATTACCTCTTCTAAACTCCCAGCACTCCCCTGTACTCTCACTCAAAGGTCTGGAGGCCTGTCCCCCAGGAATCCAGATACTTGGGTATTTTCTCGAAAGTTGTGGACAAGGCATGGACTGCTGCTGGTCAGTGCTGATTCTGCAGCATTCGAGTAAGAAGAGGACAGTCAGCTCAGAGGGAACCATAGAGGAGCAGCGGTGCCCAGAGGCACAGAGTAGCTGCCGCAGTGGCAACAATTGGGCTTACCCCTGTATATTCTGGAGTCACACTCCTTGTCTCTCTGGGCAACCAGAGGAGGACGGGCATCTTCTCCCGTACAAGGCACTGGAAGAACAGATCTGGGACTGAAATGCAGGCCCCATGAGTAAAGAGTTTGGCTGAGGCAGTACCAGCCTCAGTGGAGCAGGGAACTAGAATATGTGCACGCAAAGCCAGCAGATTCCCAGGGTGGGTCTGACACAGAGGACCCCTAAACTGAGAATAAGACACACTTGGCCCTCAGAGGATCATTAGCTGAGACAAAGGAGGGAAGGCAGAGGCTGGAACTGATAACTAACTGTGCCACTCCAATACAAACTACAGCCAAGACAGGGCAGTGGCACAGACAGGGCCTGAGTCACAGGTTTTGTGAACTCAAACAGTGTCTCTTCTACAGTGGAATATAGGTGGGACAGAAACAAATTATGGGAAGTTGTTCTGTTCTGTCAGTAACATCAATCAGGGGCAGGGCTGGAACTGAGTTAACAGCCTCCATTAAGCACTCAAGGTTGTCAGGCCTCACCTCTGCCTGCTGGACAGTGGCAGAGAGCAGCGGCCTGGCTGAGAATACATAGATCTCCCTGTGATTCAGGCCGATGCAACTTCCTGGAGTATTTGCTCATTGGAGGGAACTGGGTCACAACCCTGTGGGGTTATCAGTGACTGAGTGTGACAGAGGAGCAAGAGGGGGAAGGAGGTTTCAACTTTCCCAGACTAATATATTTCCTGGGTGAGTTCTCCTGATCTCACAGAGCACCAGAGCAAGTCATATTTGAGTTGTCAGCAGACCCCTGTGATCTAGGTGCCAGAGACCTTTTGAACCCTCCAACCTGAGACAGGTGCTGACTGAGATAATTGATTTGGACCTCTTGAACTGGGCCAATCACCCGAGGACTATCCAAGTGGTACCCTGGGTTTGTGGTTGTGGGAAGGTTTGATTTTCATTTTCCAATTGTTGCCTTTGGGGGAGTGGGGTGACTTAATTGCTGGTATATATCCACAGCTGAGACTTAAACCCAGAGTAACAGATTCATTGGTAGGACAGAGACCAGCTGAAAACAAGACAGAGCCATATAGCCCCACCACACCAAGCAGGTCCCCAGTTGCTCAGGCCATATCACTGTATGGGTCCTTGGCAAAGCTCCAAGGAAAAAGATACAGACACTAGTCCCAGATTTTGAGCAAAGTGCTAGTTAATCACTACTCCTGCAGCCCCCAACCCAACTTCTAGATCTGCTCGTCTAGTGAAGTGGTATAAAATAATCATGGGGCGGAAACAGCGGAAAAGCTCTGGTAACATCAATAACCAGAATAGATTAACCCCCACAAGGATAGATATGGAAGAAAAAAATGAAGATTCATTCATAAACAGATGGCCAGGATGTCAGAAATTGAATTCAGAATTTGGACTGCAAACAAGATTAATGGAAGGGAGGAAAAGTTGGAATAGAAATTCTAGGAGCTATTCAAAAGTTGTCTCAACAATTCAATTTAAAAACAAAATCACCAAAAATTTTGACACACTGAGACAAGAATTTGCAGCCCTCAAAAATCTAAAAAATATAGCAGAATCCCTCAGTAACAGAATGGAGCAAGCAGAAGAAAGGATTTCTAACATCGAAGACAAAGCTTTTGAAAGCTTTCAAATTCTCCAAGAGGAAGAGAAATGGAGAACAAAAATGAGTCATTGTCTTAGAAATTTCTAAGATAATTCAAAGAAAACCAATACTCAAAGGAATCCCTGAAAGTGAAGAAGTGGCTTTGCCAGGAACAGAGACTTCTCCATGAAATTATGAAAGAGAATTTTCCAGACATGCCAATCGATTCTGAAATTCAGATAGAAGACAGTTTCAGAACCCCAGCACAACTCAACCTGAATAAGACATCCCCCAGGCACATCATAATAAACTTCAATGAAGTTAATATGAAGTAGAAAATTCTGAAAGCAGACAGACATAAGAAAACCGTAACCTACAAAGAGAAGAATATTAGGATGACTGTAGATCTCTCTGCTAAAAATTTTCAAGCTAGATGAGGGTGGTCATCAAATTCTATTCTCCTAAAACAAAATAACTTTCAACCCAGGATCCTGTATCCAGCTAAACTGAATTTCATTTATGATGGAGAAATTAAATACTTTAGTGACATTCACATGTTGAAGAAATTTGCCATAACTAAACCAGCTCTGAAGGTCATTCTCAGACCTATCCTTCATAATAACAAACACAATCCTCCACCACAAAAGTAAACTCACTCAGAAACGTTTGATCAAACTCCAACTTCCACAGTGACAAAAGGATTAAAAATGCCCACTGGACTTTTGAAAAACTCAATACCCAAAATTCTACTAAGCTTATCAATATTCTCCATTAATGTGAATGGCTTAAATTGTCCTCTAAGAGGCACAGGTTGGCTGACTGGATACAAAAACTCAGCCCACATACCTACAGCTTGGAGAATCTCATCTTACCTTAAAAGATAAATATACACTTAGGGTGAAGGGATGGCCATCTACATTTCAGGCCAATGGAAATCAAAAAAAAGGCAGGTGTTGCAATTCTATTTGCAGATACAATAGGCTTTTTAAAACAACAAAAATAAGGAAGGCTAAAAATGGTCACTTCATATTTGTTAAGGGTAATAGTCAATATGATGAAATTTCAGTTATTAATATTTATGCACTCAACGAGAATGCGCCTCAATTTATAAGAGAAACTCTAAAAGACACGAGCAACTTGATTTCCTCCAGCTCCATAATAGTTGGAAATTATAACACTCCTTTGCCAGTGTTGGATAAATCCTCCAATAAGAAGCTGAGCAATGAAATTTTAGAGTTAAAATTAACCATTGAACATTTGGATTTAACATACATCTATAGAACATTTCATCCCAACAAAACTTAATACACATTCTTCTCATCAGCCCATGGAACATAGTCTAAAATCGATCTCATCTTAGGTCACAAGTCTAACGTCAGTAAATTTAAAAAAATAGAAATTATTCCTTGCATCTTCTCAGACCACCATGGAATAAAAGTTGAAATCAGTAACAACAGGAATCTGCACACTCATACAAAAACATGGAAGCTAAATAAGCTTATGATGAATAATAGCTGGGCCATAGATGAAATTAAGAGGGAAATTACCAAATTTTTGGAACAAAATGACAATGAAGACAAAAATTATCAGAACCTGTGGGGTACCACAAACACAGTCTTAAGAGGAAAATGTATAGCATTGCAAGCCTTGCTCAACAGAACAGAAAGAGAGGAATTTAACAACTTAATGGGACATCTCAAGCAATTGGAAAAGGAAGAACATTCCAAACCCAAATGCAGTACAAAAAGGAAATAACCAAAATGAGAGCAGAATTAAATGAAATTGAAAACAAAAGAATTATACAACAGATCAATAAATCAAAAAGTTGTTTTTTTGAAAACATCATTAAAATAGAGATGGCTAACCTAACCAGGAAAAAAAGAGTAAAATCTCTAATTTCATCTATCAGAAATGGTAATGATGAAATAACAACAGACTCCTCAGAAATTCAAAAAATCCTTAATGAATATTACAAGAAACTTTATTCTTAGAATTATGAAAATCCGAAGGAAATTGACCAATAGTTGGGAGCATGCTACCTTCCAAGACATAGCTAGAATCAAGTGGAAATGTTGAACAGGCCCATATCAAGTTCTGAAGTAACATCAACTATACAAAGTCTCCGTAAAAAGAAAAGCCCAGGACCAAATGGCTTCACATCAGAATTCCAGCAAATCCTTAAAGAGGAACTAGTAATTATATTACTAAAACTTTTCCAAAATGTAGAAAAAGAAGGAATACTATCCAACACATTCTATGAAGCAAACATCACCTTGATCCCCATACCAGGAAAAAACCTAATAATAAAAAAAATTATAGACCTATATCACTAAAGAATATTGATGCGAAAATGCTAAACAAGGTCCTAACAAACAGAATCCAGCAACACATCAAACAAATTATACGACATGACCAAGTGGGTTTTATCCCAGGGTCTCAAGGCTGGTTCAATATACATAAATCTATAAATATAATTCATCACATAAACAAATTAAAACCCCAAAACCATATGATTCTCTAATTGATGCAGAAAAAGCTTTTCATAATATCCAGCATCCTTTCATGGTCAGAACACTTAATAAAATTGGTATAGAAGTGACTTTTCATAAAGTGATACAGGCCATCTACAGCAAACCCACAGTCAGTATCATATTCAATGGAGTTAAATTTAAACCATTTTTACTCAGATCAGGAACCAGGTAAGGTTGCCCATTGTCTAAACTGCTTTTTAACATTGTAATGGAAGTCTTAGTCATCACAATTAGAGAAGAAAAGGTAATCAAGGGTGTCCATATAGGGGCAGAAGAGATCAAATTTTCACTTTTTGCAGATGACATGATTGCATACGTGGAAAACACCAAGGATTCTACTACAAATCTTTTAGAAGTGATCAAGGAATACAGCAGCGACTCATGTTTAAAAATCAGCAATCATAAATCTGTGGCCTTTATATATACCAGCAATAGTCAAGTTGAAAAAACAGTCAAAGACTCTATTCCATTCATAGTAGTACCAAAGCAGATGAAATATTTTGGAGTGTACCTACCAAAGGACATGAAATATCTCTATAAACTCTAAGAAAAGAAATAACTGAAGATGCTAACAAATGGAAAAACATACATGCTCATGGCTGGGAAGAATCAACATTATTAAAATGTCCATACCACCCAAAGCAATGTACAATTTTAATGCAATCCCATTAAAGCTCCACTGTCATACATTAAAGATCTCAAAAAATAATACTTCATTTTATTATGCAATTAGAAGAAAACCTGTAATAGCCAAGACATTACTCAGAAATAAAAACAAAACAAGAGGAATTACGCTACCAGAACTCAGAGTATACTATAAATTGATAGTGATCAAAACAGCATGGTACTGGCACAAAAACAGAGAGGTAGATGTATGGAACAGAATAGAGAATCAAGAGACAAAACCGGCTTTTTACTGTTGCTTGATCTTTGACAAGCCAATAAAAAACACTCACTGGGGAAAAGATTCCCTATTTAACAAACGGTGATGGGTGAACTGGCTGGTGACATGTAGAAGAGTGAAATGGGACCCACACCTCTCACCATTATTTAAGATAGTCTCTCACTGGATTCAAGATTTAAACTTACGACATGAAACTATTAAAATACTAGAGGAAAGTACAGGGGAAAGTCTTGAAGAAAACGGCCTGGGCGAATATTTTATAAGGAGGACCCCAGGGCATTTGAAGTGGCATAAAAAATACTCTACTAGGACCTGATCGAAATAAAAAGCTTCTGCACAGTCAAGAACACAGTAAGTAAAGAAAGCAGACAGCCCTCAGAATAGGAGAAGATATTTGCAGGTTATGTCTCCAACAAAGGTTTAATAACCAGAATCCACAGAGAACTCAAACGTATTAGCAAGAAAAGAACAAATGATCCCATCCCAGGGTGGGCACGGGACTTGAAGAGAAACTTCTCTGAAGAAGACAGGTGCAGGGGCTACAGACATATGAAAAAATGCTCGTCATTCATAATCATCGGAGAAATACCAAATCAAAACTACTTTGAGATATCATCTAACTCTAGTAAGATTAACCCCCATCACAAAATCCTGAAACCAGAGATGCTGGCATGGATGTGGACAAAAAGGGAATACTTTTACACTGCTGGTGCGAATGCGAACTAATAGGAACCTTTTGGAAAGATGTTTGGAGAATACTTAGAGATCTAAAAATAGACTTGTCATTCGATTCTATCATCCTCTACTAGGTGTATATCCAGAAGACCAAAAATCACATTATAAAAAAGATCTATGTATCAGAAAGTTTATTGAGCCCAATTCATAATTGCTAAGTCATAAAAGAAACCCAAGTACCCATGGACTCATGAATGGATCAATAAATTGTGGTATATGTACACCATGGAATATTAGGCAGCCTTAAAGACGGATATAGACTTTACCTCTTACATGTTTACGTGGATGGAGCTGGAATATATTCTTCTTAGCAAAGTATCTCAAGAATGAAAGCAAAAGTGTCCAATATATTCATTGTATCAAAGTAACGATGTACTCAAAGTATTCTATGAAACCTATTTATAGCTTTCTTATGAAAGCTGTAACCCAATTATAGCCCAGGAAGAAGGGGAAAAGGAAAAGAGAGGGGAAGGAAGGGGGGAACAAGGGGGGAGGGAGAGTAATTGGTGGGACCACACTTACAGTGCTTCTTACAAGGGTACATGTGAAATTTACTAGGTGTAAAACATGAATGTCTTAACACAACAACTAAGAAAATGCTGTGAAGGCTATGTTATCAAGTTTGATGAAAACATTTCGATTTGTATTCAAAACCAGCAGATTGTACCCCACTATTGCATTAATGCACACAGCTATGATATATATATATATATATATATATATATATATATATATATATATATATATATATATATATACAGCTGGGGTGGTACCTGTGTCTCAAGGAGTAGGGCACACACTCCACAAACCAGGTGTGGCGGGTTCAAGCATAGCCCTGGCAAAAACTGCAAAAAAAAAAGATAGAAAATAAAAATAACAATAACACAGCCAGCCACTGTACAGCAGAGCCTTCTACCTACCTCAGTATCCACCATGACTGTCAAAGTATACTACAGCTAGTATTGATGAGCAATAGTGACTTGCATGTTAAGACAACACACAAACCTTGCCCTATATATTCTGTTTCATCACAGGTAAGCATAAAAATAGAATTTAAAGCCTGTTTAATTTTATAACAAAAATTGTAGAACTAAGCAACCCTAACCTGTTATTATGAAATGAGAACAAAAAAAAAAAAAAGAGTGTTTGCATCCACCATTTGAAAGATGTCTTCACATACATGCTGTGAAATTATTTTCATATCAGCATTGTGAGTTCTCTCTCATATATTGCAAGGAAGTAAGCTTTCTTTCATTCTGAACATTTGCTATGGCATTTATTTTTGTTAAAACTCATCTTGTGGGGGCGGCACCTGTGGCTCAGTGAGTAAGGTGCCAGCCCCATATGCCGAGGTTGGCGGGTTCAAACCCAGCCCCGGCCAAACTGCAACAAAAATATAGCCGGGTGTTGTGGTGGGCGCCTGTAGTCCCAGCTGCTCGGGAGGCTGAGGCAAGAGAATCGCGTAAGCCCATGAGTTAGAGGTTGCTGTGAGCCATGTGACGTCATGGCACTCTATCTGAGGGGGTACAGTGAGACTCTGTCTCTACAAAAAAAAAAAAAAAAAAAACTCATCTTGTGGGATTGAACCTGTAACAATGATTGCCAATTAGAATCCAGATTTGGCATTCAACATATTATCTGTCCTTTATGTTATTTTCTAACGTATCAGTTTGATGGAAATGTCTTCTGTGTGTTCAAAGAAATAGTTTAGTATGTTAATATTTCAATATAAAAATTTTCAATAACATACAACTGAGTGATAACAGTATACTAAATTTCCATCAACTTTTGCCACTTGGGTTTCCTTTATTCCACTCCTTACAACCACCATCTGTCATTCTACCCACAAATAATTCAGTGTACATTTATAATAAATGAAGCCTTTAAGACAACTAGAGTGACATCATTATACTTGCCAAATTAACAATGTTTGCTTAATGTCATCGAATACTTCTTCCATGATTTATTTTTTATGTATACTTTATTTGTTCAAAGCTGAATTCAAATGACATCCACACACTTGCATTTGGCTAGTATGTCTTATGTGTTTTTACAGTTTATACTAGTTCTCTTCCATTTATTTTTATGTTGATTATTTGTTGAAGAAAATGTGTCTTGTGATATTTTCCACATTGTTCTAGGATTTGGATTTTTGGATTTGGCTGTTCTTTTCATTGTTTTTCTACCTCACACAGGGAGGGGGTATGTACATCTTAAAGCATCTTTTTAAGAGGTTATATAATATATATGATTGTCCCATCTGGGCAAGATTGATCAATTGATTCAACATGATTCATAAATTAGTTTTAGTTTCTCCATCCAGCTTTCACCTGTTTAAACATTCCTTGATGATCATTGCCTAAATCCATTATTTCATGAGCGGTGTTAAAGCTTTTATTTTAATGTTCTCTCTGGATATATGATCTAAAATTCTTGTATAAGGAATGACCTTTACATATTTATTTTGATTTTTTTGTCATTCATAAATACAAAATGTTATTTGTACTTCATTAGTGTTGAACGACTAAAATGCTATTCATACCACAATACTCAAGATAAGTTACTCAACTACATCATTATTTATTTAATTTGAACAAAACAGGGCAATTAAAAAAAAAAAGATGTACTAAAGATAGAGTTCACAACCTATCAGGAAAAAAAAAAAGAAAAACCATAGTCTAGGCTTAATTGGAGTAAGTGTCACCATAAAGTCCATGATTAGGAGGAACTCCATTTTGCCTTGGGCTGCAACAAGCAGTACATGTGGTGACCTGCAGGTAGGGCTGGCATCTTCATGTGGCTCCTCTCAGCTGGGTATGGCTCTCCCAGATGTGCCTCCAGTGGTCCTGTGGCCTGGGCTGGCTGGGCCCAGCTGCCTTGAAATCCCTTCCAGGCCTCTGGGCGCTCCCCCTTCTCCTCATTCATGCTGTCACTCTCTGCTGTGCCCTGGTTTTCTGCCTCCTCCTTGCCCAGCATGCTGGCCCTGGCCATCCCCAACCACTGGTGGCAAGTGTGCCCATGACTTACGGACTTGAATGTAGCTGTGGACATAGCTGCATGCTGTTGTTTCTGCTTGAAAGAGGGGGCCAAAAAGTAAATGGCATGGCCTGGGTACATGACTAGGTTGTGGAGATGACGATAATCTGCAAGACCTGGAAGAGAGAGCACAGACAGAAGGTGAAGGTGTCCTAGCTGACATTGTCAGGCCCTGGGTGGCCAGGCGGGAAGTGGATTCCGTGATCAGCAGGGTGTAGAACAACACCTGAGCCAGCCATTTCCCACCCACCCATGCTCACAGGGAGGGTGGGTGGGATCTAGGGGCACTGTGCAGCCAGGTCAGGGTTGGGCCTCCTCCTCCCCCCAGTAGAGAGGGGGTGGCTAGCAATCCATGCTGCTCTAGCTCACGGACACAAAGCTTGCACAGCCCTAGTATCAGGGAGCTTTCTACCTTTTTTTTTTTTTTTTGGATTTTGGCCGGGGCTGGGTTTGAACCCACCACCTCTGGCATATGGGACCGGCGCCCTACTCCTTGAGCCACAGGCGCCTCCCGAGCTTTCTACCTTTTATGGAAGGGGAAGCTTCGTCTCATTTCCTGCCTCTGAACATGGGGTACAGGAGGAGGGATGGTCTCCAACCCAGAGCCTGCTCTGCTCCTCTGAGCTCCAGCTCAGGGACTGCACCCACCCTCTGAGAACCACAGGGCCTAGGGGCTGCCTTCCCAAGGCAGATGTGGAAACCAAGGCCAGCCCCACTCAGAGTCTGGGCAGTGCTGCGCAGTTTCGGCTTCTGCTTAACCAGTGCCCCATCCGTTCCACACTGAAGCCTAAACTTCTGCACTCAGACTGAGGTCACCACCCCGTTTCTCAAGCATATGTCCCCAAACCACCTTCCACAGCTGTGGCTGCCTGGAAAGGGTCTGGCATTCAGCCAGCATCATACCTGGCAAGGCAGGAATGTGAGAAGGGAGGAGGGCTGCAGGGGTACAGGCCAGAGGGTTGAAAGGCCGTCACAGCTCTGTTGCCTCCAGACTGGTGCCTGTCCCCAAAGAGGCCGATTTCACTGGAGCTGTGTCTTGGCCTGAGAGCCTCAGGCACACCTTACCAGCACCCTTTTCTCTCTTGCCAGTTGTGTTCATGACAGTGAAGGTCCCTCCCTGGTTGGAGGTGATGGAAGGTCCTAAAGGAAGAGGCTCCAAGGGCCATCAGGGCTGGTCTTCTGTGACTCGAGCCTCTGGGAGTGTGGACAGGTTCCAAGAGATGTCGAGGCCCTGGAGCTGCTGCCAGCGCCTTCCTTCCTCCCCATCCTCTCCCTAGTCTCTTTCCTGGGCCCTCTGTTCCTCACTATCAGTGCAGAGCCATGCTACTCGCGACCTCCATCCCGCGCCCTCTGTCCCACGCCATCCTTCTGGTGTCCTCAGTCCCGAGCCATCGTTCCGCGTCCTTCCTTCAGTGCCATACTTTCCACATATTCCATCTCGCGCTTTTGGTCCTGTGCGGTCCTTCCCGCGTCCTCCCTCACGCTCCATCGTAAGGGCGTCCTACATCCCGTGCCATCCTTCCTGAGTCCTCAGTCCCGCGCCTTCTTTCCGCGTGGTCCTTCCCGCATCCTCCCTCCCCCGCCAACCTTCCCACATACTCCATCCAGCACCATCTTTCCGGCGTCCTCCCACCAGGGACGTCCTTACCATGTCCTCCGTCCTGCACCATCCTTCCCGCATCCTCCCTCTCAAGCCATCCTTTCTGCATCCCCAATCTCCCGTCCTCAGTCCCGAGCCATCCTTCCTGCGTCCTCCCTTCAGTGCCATACATTCCGCATATTCCATCTCGCGCTGTTGGTCCTGCTCCATCCTTCCCGCGGCAACCTAACCGTTTCCTATATCCCATGCCATTCTCCCCGAGTCCTCAGTCCCGCACCTTCCTTCCCGCAACGTCCTTCCCCCATCCTCCATCTTGCATCCTCCCTCCCATGACAACCATCCCAGGTCTTCCATCCAGCGCCATCTTTCCGGCGTCCTCCCTCCAGGGACATCCTTCCCATGTCCTCCGTCCTGCACCATCCTTCCCGCGTCCTCCCTCTCGAGCCATCCTTTCTGCATCCTCCATCTCGCGTCCTCAGTCCCGAGCCATCCTTCCCGCGTCCTCAGTCCCGAGCCATCCTTCCCGCGTCCTCCCTCTCGAGCCATCCTTTCTGCATCCTCCATCTCGCGTCCTCAGTCCCGAGACATTCTTCCCGCGTCCTCCCTCTCGAGCCATCCTTTCTGCATCCTCCATCTCGCTCTCTCAGTCCCGAGCCATCCTTCCCGCGTCCTCCCTCTCGCCCCATTCTTTCTGCATCCTCCATCTCGCGCTGTCAGTCCTGTGCCATGCTTCCGGCGTCCTCCGTCCCGCGCCCTCCTTCCTGGGGTCTCGAGCTCCCGCATCTGCGGGCCTGCAGCCCCAGCGGAGGTTGACCGGTCGGCTCCCAGCCCGCGCACCACGTCGGTTGGAGACTTTCCCGCACTCTCGCTCCCGCCACTACTGGCCGCAACACGGTTTCCGAGACCCTCCCGCTACTTCTTGACTCACTGTGATCCGGTGGAGAGTTTGGAGACTTCCAGAGAGATTTATTTCTGCAGGAAAAGACCCTGAAGGCTCCATGAACAGCAAGATCTGCAGCCTGGTTCCTCCCTTAGGGGGAAGCCCAGGCCGGGGTGGGAGTCCAGAAAGTCCTCCCCTTGTCCATCCCTGTCCTCAGCCCTCAGTCCCCGTGGGTACCTATGAGCTACTGCCCCGTGGAGGGGCCATTTTGGAGATGTCAAGGCCTGTGATCCCCGAGGTGTCCCTTGTGCCACGGACCCTGGGTGGGGCTGGCACAGAGATGCCCCAGGAGGGGGCGATCCCGGAGATAACTTGTGTGCCGCAGACTCTGAGCGGGGCCTGCACGGAGTTGACCCCATTGCGGAGAATTCTTGAGGTGACCTGTGAACCACTGCCCCCTGGTGGTGTCGCCTTGGAAATGCCACAGCTGGAGATCCCAGAGGTGACCTGTGCACAACAGACCCTGGGTGGGGCTGGCATGGAAATGACCACAGTAGGGGCCATCCCTGAGGTGATCTGTGTGCCACAGACCCTGAGCGGGTCTGACACAGAGTTGCCTCTGGTAGAAGCCATACCTGAGGTGAGCTGTGCACCACTCCCCAGTGGTGTGGCCACCTTGGAGATGCCACAGTTAGAGATCCCAAAAGTGACCTGTGCACACCAGATGCTGGGTGGGGCCAGAACAGAGATGACCACAGTGGGGGCCATTCTTAAGGTGACTTGCGTGCCGCAGACCCTGAGCAGGACCGACACAGAATTGCCTCTGGTGGAAGCCATCCCTGAGGTAACCTGTGCACCACTCCCACCTGTTGGGGCCACCTTGGAGATGCCACAGCTGGAGGTCACGGAGGTGAGCTGTGCAGCAGTCCCCCCTGGTGTGGTCACCTTGAAAACGCCACAGTTGGGGTTCCCAGAGGTAATCTGTGCACAACAGTCCCTGGGTGGGGCCAGTACAGAGTTGACCTCAGTGGGGGCCATCTCTGAGATAACCTGTGCATCACTCCCACCTGTTGGGGCCACCTTGGATATGCCACAGCAGGAGGTCCTGGAGGTGCGCTGTGCACCACTCCTCCCTAGTGTGGCCACCTTGGAAACAGCACAGTTGGGGATTCCAGAGGTAATCAGTGCACAACAGACCATGGGTGAGGCCACTACAGAGTTGACCCCAGTGGGGGCCATCCCTGAGGTGACCTGTGTGCTACAGACCCTGAGTGGGACTGACACAGATTTGCCTCTGGTGGGGGCCATTCCTAAGTTGAGGTGTGCACCACTTCCCACTGGTGTGGATACTTTGGAGATGCCACAGCTCAAGATCCCAGCGCTGACCTATGGACAACTGAACCTGGGCGGGGCCAGGACTGAGATGCCACCGCCAGAGAAGAACTACAAGGTGACATGTGGGCAACCACCCCTCAGTGAGGCCTGCTCAGAGACGTCAAGAGCAGCAGCACGTGCCATGGGGGAACAGCAAACTTTGATGAAGGTGGGTGGTGGGCTTTGGGAAATAGGATGGACCACTGGTGGCTGCACGGTATGATTTAAGGGGGATATCCCACACCCACTGCAGGAGCCCAGAAATGACTCCAGGTCCGGGAGGTGGTGGTGAGAGTTGGAAGGGTGGGTGCAGGATCATGACCCTGGTCACCATGGGGACATGGAGGTTTGGCCTGCCTTCGACCAAACTGGGCCACCCAGGGGGTGGTAGGCCTTGGTGTACTGTAGAGAGGGCAGAGGTGGTGATCCCTGGTGGTGTTGCTCCTCTGTCCAATTAGGACTCCGGAGGCTAGAGAGGGGTGCAGGTGTTGTTGGGGGTGTTAGGGTGGCATGTGTTCCCTGTCATATTTGGGAGGGGCAACCTGAGCAATGACTTATAAGATTTCCCTAGATAAACACAGCCACCAAGTGGCAGGAGGAATTCATCTTGTACATTCCCTTCAGAATAACTCAGCCACCAGGTAGCAGGAGGGCTCCCATGGTGTCCACGTCTCTGTAGAAGGATTCCAAGCAAGTGTACCTGCGATAAGAGCCATTCACTTCACTCAGGAACTGGCACTGGTGTTTCTGTCCATGTCTCCGAATTCCCTGTCCCCCTGCATAAGTCACTCTAATATTTGGCCCTGTGTTTCCTTATGGCAGTGGAACACTTGCAGACTCTCTGGAAACAAGTGGCTGATAGAGGGATAACCTGGCTCTTCCCTAAACTTTCTCAAGGTGCTGCAGAGACATAGGGAGTTGCACAGGCTCTCTGATTGTCCTGATTTAAGTGCCCTTCCTAAATCTTCCCTCCAGGATCTTGGGTTGGCCAGAGGGCCATTGAAGAGGGGTGAGAGCCCTTCCCCGGGGTTGGAAGTGTCTGAGCTTCCCAAGACTTGACTGTGGGTGAGAGTCAGCACTGGCCCCTCATCCTTTGATGTATTGAGTCTACATTTTCTCTTCAGTGTTTTTTCCCTTCGGAGATTGAGGGAGGGAGGGTGTGTGTGTGTGTGTGTGCCCACAAGTAAAATCAAGTATTTCCAAACTGCCTCCTTTTCTAGTAAACTCAATCCAGTCTTCCAGCATTGAGACTCTCCTACACTTCATATTGCAATGCAAATCCTTGTCTCCCAGAGTTCCTTTCTTCTTGCCAGTTGTGTAGTCACGTCAGCCTAAGGAGTTAGATTCCTGAGGGTTGTGTTCCTAAGAGTTGTGGGTAATGCAACCACTGACATTTGGCTTTCACACTATAAGGTATAAACTAGGTTATTGAATCACTGAACTTAAGAGGGATTCAACTATTCTGGGAAAGTGATGGAACCTATGGGCTTTATCTGTACAGAGACACCAAATATACAACATGGCAAAAAATTTAAAAAATATTGCAAGTAAGTTAGGCTAAACATAATTCAAGGTTAATAACTCTTGAATGAGAAATTTGATAATTTTCCTTTTAACCTATTTGCTTTCAACCTTTTATTAATGTTGTGTCTAATTCCTACAGTTGCCTGAAAGGAATTTGTGTATATCGTTTTTACATGGGAGCCAAAAGATTAATGAGGGGAACAGCAAAACTGAGGACAGAGCAGGGGTGAAAACAATAATTTGGGAGAGATCTCTGGGGGCTTGGAGATGTGGTGATCTAAGAAGTACACCAAAGAAAGCGTTATTCTCAGCCCCTTATAAATGCATGATTTGTAATTAAATGGCATAGCTAGGTTTTATTTTACTAGCTAAGAACTAGTTCTTTTAAATCCTGCATTGGCATAATGACCCTGCAGTAGCTAGTAGGGTTTCTGTGGTTCCTATTGGAGCAACAGGCAGCTGTCATGCAGGGCTGGTCTAGTCTCCTAGAAAGTGGGTCACAGCTCTGGCCAGGCCAGGGGGAGAGGGTGGAGCAGGGAGAATGGGTTTGGTGATACAGCCTAAAGTCCACTCATGGCTCTTTGTGACTCTGTTGTTACTTTTACTCGTGAATCTCTAGGGACTGATTTTAGAGGTGTTAAGTACATCAGGTTAAATTTAGAGCATAATTATCTTGATAACTTGAGTTAAATAATACCGCATTTATCCCAAATTTTTGATCACTGAAAACAGAGCAGCCTGATTATATTTAAATTAGAAAGAAAACTGTCCCTTTTAATTACAGCAAAAAAAAAAAATGATATGGAAGGAAGTATCTACAAATGTGTAAACATTTAAATTTAAAATAAGATTTCGAGGTTCGTTCTATTTTCATGAGAACACTATTCTCTGGGCCTTTTCTTTAACTATTTGTCCACCCTGTACTGGTCTTTCCTTGAAGGGTAGTTGGGACCTATCCTGCCTTTGAATTAGAGTAGTACCTCCTGGGATGACACTTTCATCAGGGAATCCATGTTCAGCCTTCAGCATAGGGCTGGGCACAACATACCAATAATAATGGTGTTTTTCTCAAATACTGTGATCAACATTTAACCACTTTATTCACTGAAGATACAACACAATCTTACTTCCTATATAAGATTTCATACTTGCTATCCTTTAAAAAAAAAAAAACTTTTCTATTTTAGATGTTATAGTTTTATTGGCATAATGAAATTGTAGAGTCCTTGGTATATAAAGATGGGCAATACAAAACTTGTTGAATTGGATTGAAAGTCAATGTTTATTTTCTTATAAACCACATGGTCTTCTTTTACTTTTTCCAAAACAGAAAACAAACACATTGCTAGACAGAGTCCTGGAAGAACAGCCTCCTACTGGCAGGTAAGTGCAAGTCTTTGTACTGCACATGTGGTGTGTGCTTAGAACATTATATTCCGTGGTGAGTTTCGGGTCACATTTCTTGTAGGTGCGGATTTTGTTGTTGTTGTTTTTTTCCATTAGCACCAGCATTGTTTGTTTAATAATGAAAAATTTGACTCCTGTCCTGAGGTTACTTTATAAGGCCTATATTTTGTAGGATCATAAAGCCTTTCAGAGCCGGTATGTATGCTCAGTTGGGTTCAAAGCGATTCAAAAGTGTACCTCACATCACATAGTATTCAAACATAAAGGTTGCACATTTTATCCAAGTTTAAAGCTTATTTGTAGAAACAATTGAAAATAAAAATACTAAAAAAATACGCATTGTGTTATTCACCAAAATTTCCTCTTTTTTTTTTTTTGAGACAGAGACTCACTCTGTCAGCCTGGGCACATGGCATCCCCCAAGCTCGCAGCAAACCACACCCCTGGGTTCAAGTGATCCTTCTGCATCAGACTCCCAAGTAGGGGGGATTACAGGCACACACCACAACATCTAGCTCAGTTTTCAATTTGTATTAGAGACTGGGATTTTTTTTTTCTTTTCCTTTCTTTTAGAGACAGATTCTCACCCTGTGTCCCTCAGTAGAGTGTCATGGAATCACAGCTCACAGCAACCTCCAGCTCCTGGGCTTAGGCAATTCTTTTGTCTCAGCCTCCCCAGGAGCTGGCACTATAGTTACCCACCATAACACCTGGCTATTTTTTTGTTGCAGTTTGGCCAGGTCCAGGTTCGAACTTGCCACCCTCAGTATATGGGGCCAGCACCCTACTCACTGAGCTTCAGGCACCGCCCTAGAGAATGGGTTTTGTCCTCATAAACTTAGCCTGTATTGCATCATTTAACTTACTGATCTGTGGGAAAGACCATCTGCTAGTGTCAACACCTGTTGTGTCACCATCTGTGTGCTCCAATAGGACTCTGCTGATCGACGGCCCAGTTGAACTGAAAAGAGGCCTGAAGAAGCAGAAGCGTCATATATTCTTGTACAATGATGTGTTTGTTGTGGCCAAAACCAAGTAAGTGGACTGAATATTCTCTACTGGTAATCATTATCCAATTGCATTTTCACTGGCAAAGATACTCTTTCACTCAATGGACTCAGTGCCTATGGTCACAATGTCTAGTCTCTGTTACTATGCCCAGCATCTAAATTGAGTTTTATAATTCTTTCCTTTTTTGGTAAAGAAATGTGTCAATTACTTATGCAACAAGCATTCATTTAGTTCCTGTGCCATGCCTGAGTTATGTAGGAGATATAACGGAGAAGGTGATGGGTTCAGTCCTTGCTCTTTGGTAACTTCCATTTTAATATGGGAACTTATATGTGTGTTGGGGGGATAGGATGACAGATTGTGATTACTATATGAAGAAATAGGGTACAGGGTGAAGTAAAAGATGAGGTGTATAGTTGGTAGGTGTAGTCAAGGAGAAAATCATTGAAGGAAAAAATGTAAATAGCCATTTAGATAGATATAGGGAGGAGGAACATTTTAGGTAGAGGCAACAAGCACAAAGGTGGTGGGGAGAGCTTGGCCCTCAGAGGAGTAAAAAGAAGCCCTGTGTAACTGGAGCCTAATGAGCAGACGAAGGTGGTAATACTTTGAAGCAGAAAGAAAAAAGAAATGGAAGCAAAGTTAGCTTATCAGGACCTTTGTAGGCATGTTAGTTACCTGTTGCTGTACAACAAGTTACCCCAAAACATAACAGCACAGCACTGCAAACATCTCCTACATCTTCTCTGATTTGGAAATCTGGGAGTGTTTCACTAGATTCTTATAGTTCACGGGGCCTCCTCAGGCCACTCAAGCTTGTTGGCACAGATATAATTATCTCAAGGCTCAGCTACAACTGGAGAATCCACTTTCAAGACTCTTGGAAGTGGATGCTGGCAGCCTCAGTGCTCCACTGGCTGTTGGTCAGATGTCTGCTGTCCATGTGGATCTGTCCACAGGGCTGCTCATAATGGCAGTGGCTTCCTTCAAAGTGGAAGATCCAAGAGAATAGGAAATTGAAATAGCACCCAAAATAGAAACCACAGTCTCTTATAACCTAATTGTTGAAATAGTGTACCATCATTTCTGATGTATTCAATGGGCCACACAGGCCACCCCTGGTAAGGCATCGGAGGGAGCTACAATAGAGTGAGAATAACAGGAATTAAGGATTATTGGGGACTATCTTGGGGATCTGGGTCCACAAAGCCTTTTATAAGGACTTTTTTTCTGAAGGACTTTTGCTGGGGGAGTGGCATAGCATTATTCCTTTTTGGCAAAAAAAAAATATAATTCTTGCTCATGTTAGTTAGAAACTGGGTTTGAAGTTAGACCAGTATAGAAGCAATAGACTTGATACGAAGTTACTGTTTTAGTCACGACAGAGATAGTGAGGATTTTATCTGAGAAATGACAGCTAAGAGGTTGATGCAGACATACCTGGAATATCCTCTAGAGGTGTCCTAGAGGAGTCACTTTCTGTTCAACACTAAAAAACACTTCAGTTAACACTCAACCTAGAACATGGTGGCTGCTACTGGCTCTAATTCTCATTCTCCATATTTATGAAACATTAGGAAAGAGAAAAGTAGTTTTGGAAGTCCAATCCTGTGAGAGATGTTTTCAGTCACTAAACAATAGTAGTTACTGTTATCTACTACTCACACTCACACAAGTATGTTATTCTGCATCGTAAATAAGACATGGACAAGGCTAAATAATTTTACAAATATTATATTTCATGTGACTGGCATTAATAACAAAAGAAACCAAGCATGTATTGGGATATTATAGGTATACTCTCTTAGATACTTATAACAATTTTAACAATTTTATCATTTTTGTACATGGGTATTCATTAATATTTGTCCCATTTTACAATAGAACTTGATACTTAGAGAAGTTAAGCAATTTCCTCAAGGTCAAAGACTAATTAGTTAACCCTCATTTGGACCTAGATCAATCTTATTTCGAAGTCCATTCTTTTAGACAGCATGTGGTCTGTTGCCTTTATAATTATTTAACTCTTTTATTTTTTTAGTTACCTATTTCATAGAAGGTTTCTCAATCATACAGGTTTTTCTCATCATTAAAGTAGTCCTTCCTTTGTTATGAGTAAATAGTTCCATCTAAATAGCCATTTAGTAAGAAAAGGTATGAATTGCTTAGTGTCCTTTTCAAAATGAAAGGTAACATAAAGAAAAGTTTCAGAGTATTTTTAAAATAAGTGATGCCTACACATGCAGTTTTTGAAGCGGATATGGTATTATGAGTAATACCCAGAATGAAAAGGAGCTTCATTTTTGTTGTTTTTGTTGTTTTCCGAAGGCATTGCCTTTGAAAATGTCCACATGAAATTCTAAGTACAGAGGCTTTTAATGGAAGACCAAATCATTAATTTTCTTTTTAAAATAGACGTTTATTTAAAACATTGGATGAGTTCTTCATGGTAGGCATAACTATAAGAGGCTCACAAAGATCTCATTTATGCAACCCCCTGAGATAAGTTTTTTTTTTTTTTTTATTTTAAGATGTTGAACCCTGATGTTTAGGGAAGTTTAGCATAAGTAATGGCACAGCTGGAGCTTGTACATGGATCTGAATTCCAAGGGCTGGCTCTATCAGTCTTCCTTACTGCATTCATTGTATTCATTAGGTGCAAAGCTTAGCCTGGAAGTTGATAAGCAGACAGCAACAAATGTCCTGAGCTCTGCCATTAAAGACTACTTCCAACACTCATTGAACTCTTAGGGAAGAAGATTTGTGCCTTTTTTTGATTTTGGTATCTTTTTCTTAGCAGTTATAACACTATTTAGCATAGAGAAATGTTTCATATTTTTTTACCTTAAATTATTTATTATTCCGTACATTGCTTACATGAACATGACATTCATAGTTTGCTAGAAACATTTTCAATAGATTTAACACTTGAAAACAGCTGTTTTTAGATATATTGACAAAACTTGCACCCATTATCTACTTCTATTGCTTTCAAGTATCTCTCGTTTAAGATTCCATAATTTTCAGGTTCCATTATTTTTCCACACATAACCTAAATCTGTGTTCAGGCTAATGTTTTTAGGAAGTGACACAATTTCTCTCTATCCATTGAAATGCTGTTATTGAGGACAGTCAATTCATGAAAGTTGAAGTACTTTCTATAACCATTGGGGATATTTGAAGTTTTGGATGATCTGGGAGACCACTCTGCCTGAGGGAAGAGCAGATTCTCACCGGGGTAGGCCTCTGAGCTCCTCCTCTGCTGGGTTCTAATTTGACCCCAGCAGCCTGTCCAGACCTGGTGTGGCTGTCCTGGCTCAGCAGCCGCTGGATGGTGGATAGAGACCAGGGCTCACAGGAGGTGTGGCCTCTTTCACCCCAGCTGCCGCTAGGGGGCCTTCCCACACCTCCTGGGTCTGGTCAGACCTGGAATGGCGGAGCCTGCAAGACTGGGCACTCCCCGTTGCCAGTACACAGCACAGCGTTCCCTGTCTTTTGTAGAGGAGCGTCCAGAGGCCACCAGCATGTGGAAGGCCAGTGCCCGTCTCCTCTCTGCCTTTTCTGCTCCTGCCTTCTCACTGGCACGAGGTCCGAGGCTAAGGACTCTGAGCAACTTGCACCTGCACATCTGGGCCATTCTGCCAGGGGAGCTGGGAAAACCGCACCTATAGGCTCCTACTCAGTCACCTCTAGGGCGCTGGAAGAGCAGCAGGTGCTTTTGGTGAAGGCAGTGGTTCTCAATCTTCCTAATGCCTCAGCCCTTTAATACAGTTCCTGTGGGTTGCGACCCACAGATTCTCAACCTGTTCTCACCTGGTTCTCAACAGGTTCTCCCCTGGTTAAAGGGAGCCAATGAAGGGTCCCTCCAGTGCATGGGCTCTAGGATCGTGCAGGTGTCCCTCAGACCAGACTCTGGAAGAGGCCTAGGGCCAGGAGCTGAACTGCCACCTCTTCAGTGCCCATGGAGAGGCAGTCACTTCCTCCCATAGCTGTGCTGTAGTACTATGACCCTGTGCCATGGAACTTTCTGTCACAAGCACATATTTTGAACTTTTGCTGTTATTTATGGTAGCATACGTGGCCATTATTCATTTGACATGTGATTAGTGCAGCTGAGGAAACCATTTTAAAACTTCACTTAATTTCTGAGTTCAATTAATCACACGTGGCTAGTGGCTACTGTATTAAGATAGACAGACATAAAAAGAAAAAGAAGTCATGTAGAGTGTTGGAGTTTGAAACTCATTTGCTGATGCATATTTTTGTGCCACGTTGTTTTCTTTGGAGATGAAGATAATAAATGAACATTCACTACTGAATATCATATTGGGAATAAATTTAGTGAATCTCACCAAAATATTTGTGTGCTCTGTCTGGCCATGGTACACAAATCTCTGTGTTCCCTTCGGGGTCAGGTTTTCTGAACACACAATTTTGTCTCTAGCAAAAAATAATTTCTATTGCTCCATTTTTATCTGGGATTTAGGGATAATATTCAACATCCCAAAGGGATTTTATTGGTAAGGAAATATAGTGGAAACTTTGAACAAGGTCAGCACTTTTTGGAGTGGAATATGAATTTGAAAATAAATAAAAGATTGGGTGATCTATGTTATTTTCCTTCTTCTTTATTTATTTATTGATTTTTGCTTAAATTGAAGACATAATCAGGCAATTATTAAGGCTGGATGGTTTTAATAGCTCCATCAGAAAGCCTTGACGCTCAGGAGAGCTTAACAACAACAAAAAGTAGGTCAAGGAGAACAGCTGAACGAAACTTCAGGGAAAGATCCTTTCATGCAGGTGGTTTAGAGAATTGGAAATATTCAAGGCTTTTTATGCTCCTTAAGAGCCTAAGTAAGTTCAGGAGCTACCTCTGCTCAAGATCACGTTCTTGGTCTGCCTTGTAAGCTGTTTGCCTTTAGGCAAGTCAATCTATTCATGACTCCATTTCCTTTTCTGTAAAATGTTTGAGTATGAAATAACTTGGGTAAAGTACTTACAACAATGACTGTCACCTGCTAAATTCTCAAGAATATTAGCCACTATTATTGTTATTATTTTTTTGAGACAGAGTCTCACACTGGTCACCGTAGAATGCTTTGGCATCACAGCTCACAGCACCCGCAAACTCTTGGGCTTACGTGATTCTCTTGCCTCTTTTTCCCAAGTAGCTGGCACCCACCACAATGCCCAGCTATTTTTTGTTGGCCGTTGTCATTTAGTTGGCCTAGTCCCAGTTTGAACTCACCAGCCTGGGTGTATGTGGCCGGTGCAATAATCACTGTGCAACAGATGCCAAGCCTAGCCATTATTTTTAGTATATGAGGATGGAAGTCATTGATCATACTTTTAGACACTTCCATGTTTTTGGCACCTGTGCTTGGATATTATTGATCTAGGGAATAGAAAATGCTATCACTTTTCCCCCAGGACAGTATATGTGGATGTTTCCACAAGATAGCTATAAGTAGACCACATAGACACAAAATGTGTGAAACCACACATGAAAGAGTCTTTTCATTCTAAAAGACTTGTAATTACAGTTTTATATGTCCTAAATAACAGGCATCATGAAATAAGATTCATTCTGTAATTCAGTCTTTTTTATTTTATAAAAATCTAATGATTCATAGCAGTAGGGTGAAGAATACTTCAATTCAACAGGAAGAAGCTATCATACCACAACCTGAGTGCAGGTAAATTCAGTGCACTCTAGGGGAAGCAGTTCTAACTAGATTCTCCATATGCAGGATTCTGTACTTCCTGTAGTATCTTTGTGATCTTTGCAAGTTCTGTTTAAGAGTTTTAGCCATAAATATCTCATGAATCAGAGTTTCAGGGATACTTGCATATATGAGGTCTCTTAGATTTTACTCTAGTTTTGCCACAAAGGTTCTGAATGCTTAAAGGGACCCAAGTCTTCCTGTGTATTCACTTCATCCTACTCAATGTCTTCTGTTCAATTTCCCAGTCTGTCTGAGCAGAAAATATGTCTATTAAATGAAGGGATATGATGGTTTCTACCATGTGGGTTTAAGGAGGATTAGGTGGGAATTTTCTGAAAGCAATTTCACTTCTGTATTAAAAATAGATCACCTTCTACATCTTCAGAGATAAATATTGATTCTGTCAAACCTGCTTTTTTTAATATTCCTTTTTAGCCTATATTTTTCAATTTAAGCAAGAGTATAAGGGGGGAAAGTTTCTCCAAAATCTTAAGGTTGAAAATGTAAAATATTCTATGCTGCTACAGACTAGAAAATCTTATAACCTCTCAGGTGAAAACATATTATAAATTCTTCCAATCTCAGGTTTTTTCTGTGGCTCTCTTTTGACATGAAAATTTGGTAAACATTTTAATAAAACATGTACAGTTTTGTGACCGTCCTTGAAGTCTTTTTGGAAATAAGTCATAGATAATAAATGAGTAAATTTTTTGTAAAAGTAGTAAATTTAAAGTTAAGACATTTGCTCCAATCGCAATGCTCAATGAATAGAAAAACGAAGTGGCTATTTTATGTTCATTTCTCTGTACGTACATGCATGAGGAGTAAATTTTTCACCAAATGTATTAGAGGCTTTTTTGGAACAAGGGAGATAAACACATTACAGTTGACTGTGATGGGCCCTGAAGATCATAGGAGCCTATGACACAATTAATACAAGTACAAAATCTCCCATAAAATTTAAGAAACAATATAGCCAGAGGTCCCTTTGTTTTCATCTTTCTAGGTGCATCAAGAAATTCAAGACAAAAAACACAATTAAATTATCAGATATGTGGACAACCAGCTGTTTGGCTGAAGAGGGAGAAGGCAACACCGAGGCTGTGAAGTCCTTCATCTTGGGCTGGCCCACTCAGAACTTTGTGGCCACTTTCAAGTAAGAACCACAGCTTGTCCTATATTTACCTTTCTGAGCTATTGTGGTCATTTCTGTGATGAGAGGGAAAACTTCAGGCCAATTTTATTCCCCAAATTGGTAGAAAGATAACATTTTATTCTGATTGTTTATGAAATCTATAACTGATTTTTACACCTAATTAAACCAATACACTTGTGTGACATGTTTCCCCTAAGAGATTTTGGCTTAAACTATATGAAGAGTAACACCACTATTGGGGACTCTTGTCATTTATCTTGGTTTGGCAAATCTCTTTTAAAGGGGCTCTTCTGTGTCAGTGTCCTGCCATGGGGGCTGGGTCCACTAAGACCTGTGGAAGTGGCAGCAACCGACTGAAGAAATATAATGTTAGAAACAATGGCAAAGAAAGAGACATGAGACAGAGAACAGAATTAAAGGTGGGAGTCAAGGGTCCATTGACTGTTTGGGGGATTCCAGCAATGGCCCAGAGTGTTTGATCCATTCTGCTTCATAAATATTCATTTGCCCAGAGGGTAAGATGAGGGAGAGAACAAAGATGCCAGCACATTCTTTGAGTGAGCATATCAGCCCTTATTGTATTTGTTTTTTAAGGGTTTGAGTAGACTTGAGAAATCTGAAATCTGAGCCTTATAATGAGACAGCATCCTGCTTGAGATCGCACACACAGATTTCTAAGGAGGTGTTAAACTCCATTACTTCCCTGTTTAGTAAAACACCACTGCTGTTAATCTCCTCTGAGGAATCAGGGAGAGGCAGGAATTTTCCTCCCATCACCACCACAGAGGCTCTTCCTCCAGGATAAGGGATTTAAGCTCTTCCACCCATATCTCAGGGTTTGAGCTACTGCCTTGGTTTCTGCCCAAGGAAAAGCAAATATCCCAAATGGTTGTCTGCTTTGCCTGTTTACTATGCAGGAAATGACCCAGTTAATGTATCTTTCTAGGTCTTTGTCATAGTCTCTTCTGTGGCCATTTTTCCTCAGAGTGCTCACAGACCCAGCTGAGGTGTTTAAAAGCTCTACCCCTATCAGGCTAGAATTTCAGAAAAGGCAGGAAGCTAGCTAGCATTTGGCTAGCTTAAATGTAAACTAGCTGACTTTTCTTTGTTCCAACTCACTCAGCTTATTGTTTAATATTCCTCTGTTTCTGGGGGTGCTCTCCCTTGCCAAGAATGAAGTCTTCGTTCTCCACCCTTCCTGCATGCTAAAACAACAAAGGGGACTTGAACTTCTAGGGATATTGAAGGGGAGTAGATTGGTCAAACCCTTCAACTCCCTCTTCAACATCCCCTTTCCTAATGGCTAGGTGTTTGTTTTACATACCGAGCCTTTGAATTTCATAAGTCTTTCGAAGCCACCGAAATGGCATGCATGAAGCTAATTTTATAAAATATTCTGATTTAGTTTGCATAACTGATTTATCCTCCAAATTTTGCTAAAGAAGTAGTTTTTCATCCTACAAAAAAAATTGATGTCATGACATACAGGGTTGTGAATTCTGTATCAAGTGTTGATTTAGTTTCTATGGAAATGTGGGAGTTGAGAGCAAAGTATAGATTTTAAGGAGTAAACTTCAGTTTTCCAGGATTCATTATTTCCTGGATTTTAGGATTGAAGAATTTGTTTCCTCTTCTCCTGACTGTTCTTAGTTGGTACTTTTCAGTTTGGGGGGAGGCAAAAATCACAGCTGTGAATTTGAACACCTTTAGGATTTGTTTTTCCCTTAAAGATGTAGGGTCCTATAGATGAACCTGATACTTTTCATTCTGCTTTTCTGCCCAGCACCACCAAACTGTTAAGGCTTCATCCAAAAGCCAAAGGACTAAAGTTTTTCAAGCTGTTAACCTTCTCTAGTAAAGACAGGGATATCATGGCATTCTACTCTGCAATAGTGCCATCCACAAGAGTTTTTGTTTTTTCCTTTTTTTTTTTTTTAAGACATTGGTGCATAAATCATGAACACATTTGTGGCATTTTTGGATTCAATGTGTTGAGTATAGGTACAAATTGGAATGCTTACTCCCACTAATCAACATAGCCTTCACTTCATTTACCCAATTAAAACGTTTAGGCATTTGTGTTCTTCACCTGATAGAACCAACTTGTACTTGCAATGTGCTCCATAGGTGTGGTTCCCCTACTAATCCTCCCTCTATCAACACAACCCTTTCCCTTCCCCTCTCCCTCTCCTTTCCTCCTTCATTCTAGGCTAGAGTTGTGGTTCATTTTTCATATGCAAGTGTGAGTCCTTATAAATTGGTTTCACAGTAGTACTGAGTACATTGGATTTTTTTTTCTATTCCTGAGATACTTAACTAAGAAAAAATATTTTCTAGCTCCATCCGTGTAAACATAAAAGAGGTGAAGTCTAGATTTTAAGAACTTATTTGGAAAGAACATATGTTTTTATCTTTCCTTGCATGTCTTATTTTTCATGGCAGGCATCCATAGATATCCTTATTTTCTATTGCTTGACCTCCTTGGAGTTCCATGTACAGAGAATCTATTTGTTGTGATTGTTGTGACCACACAACCTTTTTAATCAAATAATTTTCATGAAGCTTTATAAGAAAGGAGGGGTTGGGGAATGTGGAAACCAGTTTTATATACACTTTATTGCTCAAAAAATTTCTCTTGAACCAAGTGGTCAAGGTTAATATCTCCAGTAATGGCATGTGGATATCATGTACTTCTTGATATAATGTCATGTTAAAAGCAATTTACCTCCATGGTCCCCTCCCCCCATAGAAAAACATAATTCTATTGTAATAATGAGAAAATCATCCAAGTAACACAAATTGAGAGTCATTCTACAACATCACTGACCAGTATACCTCAAAACTATAAAAGTAAAAAGGCAAAAACAGGGAAAGACTGAGAAACTGTCATAGATCAATTTATTTTCTTTCTTTTTTCTTTTTTTTTTTTGGCCCTGGTCACATAATTTAATTGTTATATTAATAAAAATAACATAAAATCATGATTAAAAATTCAAGTAATGCAGAAAAATGACAAGTACAAAGTTTTAAAGTACCCAAGTTTTCATTCCTACTACAGAAAAGTGGGGGCTATTTAGAAGTATAGATACATGTCACCATTTAAATGCCTTTTTTTATTTATAGTAAATCATAGCTGTGTACATTAATGCGATCATGGGGCACCATACACTGATTTTATAAACAGTTTGACACATTTTAATCACACTGGTTAACATAGCCTTCCTGGCATTTTCTTAGTTATTGTATTAAGACAATTATATTCTACATTTACTAAGTTTCACATGTACCCTTGTAAGATGCACTGCAGGTGTTATCCCACCAATCACCCACCCTCTGCCCATCCTCCACCCCTCCTTCCCCTCTCTCTCAATTTCTAAGGAAACATGATAATTAAATGTACTATGGATACTTGATTAGCTCCTAGGCCAGAAAAAGGACATTAATGAAAACCCAGTGATGTCTGAATAAAGTCAAGAACTTACTTTATTTGAATAGTATCCCAAGATTGTTTTCTTAGCTTTAAAAAATAGTCATGATATTGTAAAAGGATAACATTAGAGGAAAGTTAAAGTGGGTGAGAAGGATGCAGGGGCTGTCCATCTTATTTTTATAACTTTGCTTAAAATCTGCCATTATTTTAAAATTAAGATTATTTTCTTAGAAAAAGGTGTGGAGTTTTGGCTTTTCTGATAATTGCTCTTGAAAAGCATTTCCTTGGGCTCCTTTTTCCCCTAAAGACAGCTTATTTGAGTGACATGGTACCCAGCTTGCCCTCAGCAAGACAGAACTTTATGTCCTCCATCTTTGAGATAATCTTCCAATATGTCTTTACTTTCTTACCTTTACGACAAACTTCTTTCCCTTCTGAATATTAGTATTGTATTTTTCATAGTCTTAAGTGCTTTTACCAACAGAGAGCTAAAGTGTCTTTATAAACTCAAGGATAACTGTTCCTTTTAGAGCACTTTTGTTTTTTATCCTGTAAAATTGTATGATATTAAGAACTATGAAAGAAAATAACTCCTTGATTGGAGGATAGAGCAAGAGGAAGGGAAAACCTAAGAAGTTTACACAAATAAGAAGATTACAGAGTTTGCCCGACATAGTTGGTAATTTATTTTTTGAAGCAATGTATGCTATGTTGTCAAACCAGTGAACACCATAGAGCAATGAGAAGTAATGATCTAAAGCTGCAGGCAGTAATCCAGATACATTTCACAAATGTAATGTGGAATCAAAGCAGCTAGGCCAAAGTAGCATATACTGTATGATTATATTTACTGAAAGTACCAAGACAAGCAAACTATTCTCTGCTATGGAAAGTAGGAATGGTGACAACCACAGGCAGAATAGGAACATCAGTGGACCTTCCATGGTGATTGTCTGTTTCATAATCTGGATGGTGGTCATGGAGGTGTGTTACACTTCAGCTATGTGCAGAATTCTCTACACATGTTATTTGTCAAATAAAAGTTACAAAATTACTAAGTCTCTTAAAATGAAAGATTTTTTTAACTTCTTTGAATAAAGTCAGTGGGTATAAAGAATATGTCTCATATATTCTCAACACTGAATAAACCCGAGCTTTGACATGAACTCTGAAAATGTGGGCATTTTAAAAAAGAAAATGTAATAATTTATGAAAGATGGAGTTTGCATCATTAACTATTGGTTGACAAGATGCTATGTGCTTTCTGGTGGCCAGTTCTGAGATATTGCTTATGCAGAATGTTGCAAAGCAACAAAAATCAGAAAAAAACACAAATACTTCTGAAGTGGATTTTGTTGGATCAAGAAAATAACTAAGGTTTCCAATTTCTCTGAAGAGATTAGCGAGAAGGTTTCAGAGAAGACCACATTGGTCTAAAGTTCATTTTATTTATAAGTTTAAGAATTAAATACACCTGGAGAAAACTATTAATAATAGCCATTTAATTCGAAATGAATTGAGCTTAAACAGGTTGTATTACTTAAAGGTAAGTTTTCTATGAACTCATTTGCTAAATTATAATTCTTCAGTATGCATTTAAATGTTGACATCTCTGAAAACATTTTGGTTGCTGAGCCAAGATATTTTTGTTCATATGCCAAATTTCGCCTTCACCTCTTTAATCTCAATATTAGGCATACTTTCCATCCCATGATGCTTTAAACTACAAACAGTACAATTAAGATAACTAATCCAGCTTTATAGATGTGGGAAAACCAAGTGTTGGATTATACATCAAGTATTATTGGCACTGTAAGAACTACCACCCTTGCTCATATAAAACCACTTGTAGAAACTCAGTGAAACAGAGGGTCTGTGTAGAATCCATAAAAAATAATTCACTGTAACTTGAGTTGATTTTGAAATTTCTCCAAAAGGACATTTTCCCTTTGGGCATGTCCAGAACACAGTTACGCTGAGGTTGCATCTTCCATGTGCAGCTATGTCAGTAACACCAGGCTGTTTCTATTTTCATCAGGATTGACAATCTTCAATATGCTAGCCTGAGTAGTTTGTGTGATTTTCCTCCTGTATTTTCTCTGATTGCAGTTCTTCACAGGAAAAAGACAAATGGCTTTCTCTTCTTCAGTGGTATGTTTTTCAGCATATATCGTTTTAATCTTTACGATGCAAGAAATGAATTCAACCTTTCCTGCAGAGATGTGCCCCAGATTGTTCTCTTCTCTTAAGTAGAAATTGTTCATTTGTCCTGAAAATAAGGTACCGTATGGAGTATTTGGGAGCTACTACTCGCTTTGTATGTTCTTTTCTTACATGTTTGGCTTACTTTCTAGGAAGGAGACTATTACTATTCAGAACATTGAGGACTAGTTATTTTATGTCAACCAGAAAGTAGTCAAGAATATCCTCCAACCCTTCCTGTCACCTCCTGTCTTCTAATTGTGACTAACAGTTTCCTCAGTGTGTGTATTAAGTTCCCATATCTGGAGGGCTTTTGCTGAGTACCTCAAAAGCCAATTCTTTCTTTTTTTTTTTTTTAATTGTTGGGGATTCATTGAGGGTACAATAAGCCAGGTTACACTGATTGCAATTGTTAGGTAAAGTCCCTCTTGCAATCATGTCTTGCCCCCATAAAGTGTGACACACACCATTATGTATATAGATTTCAACGGTAGATTTAGGCTCATCGGTCAGAACCATAGTTCTTCCCTCCTTCTTCTCCCCTTCTCCTCCCCAAGCAAGAGGTATTCAAGATTTGCACTCTGTCGGAGAGCAACATGAGAGGCAAAATGTCATTGCTTTGCTTTGCCCTTGCAAAGTATTACATATGCTTCTGTTGTTATCAGTATGGTGTGGACCTGTCCAGAGAAGGCAGGGAAGCTATAAGGATAAAATGTTACCCAGAGGTGCTTTAACCTGCTTATGCTTCTTAAACCTCACTAGACATGGAGGCCCCTATTCTTTTATCCGCCTTAGTCCAACATCCCAATTTCTGTTTATTTTCTTCCAACCTAGAAAGCGATCTGATTTTGCTGAGTCTTATCTTATGTCTATAAGCATGGCACATGAGGATATTGAATGTATTAGCAAAGCAGATTGATTTTGAAAATAATCTCTCAGCAAATTCCATCTAACTCAGTGTTTGCATTTGATTAGGAACATCGATCTGGAAAAAGTCAAAGATGACCCAAAGAACATTCCCTTAAAAATCTACACTCAAGATGTTGCCAATTGTGTCCATGTAAGTGATTATCAGGCAGTACATTTAATTCCAGGTTTCTGCATAAATCACATTACTGGGGATAATGCACGTAAGAGAGACAGGCAGGCAGACAGGTGGACTGTGCGTGTGTAGCACAGGGAAAAATGCATTTTCCTAGGTGTATGTATGTCTTTGTGTCTATGCAAAGCAAACTCCGGAGGACAGGAAGCAAGAGAAGCTTACCTTAGCTACAGTATTTGACATTTACACTCGGAAGGAACACCGCCTGTCAGAGGTCTCTTTAGTTTCTGTGCATTACTGTTTCCTGGATCTCATCAACAGCAGCTGCAGGGAATGGTAGTAAAGTTATTTCCACAAAGAGCTAATTCCTATTATTATTTATTATTATTTCCTATTATTATAAAGAATTTTTTCCAAGTTGTCAATTCTGAAGTAAAAAGTGGTTTTGAAAAGTGTGTTTTTTGAGTTGTTATGGATTGAATTGTTCAGGTTAATAAGTGAATGATGTGGGAAAGGTGACATTTTTAGGGGATTAGGATTTTTCTGCCCCAATTTTTTGCAACATGGGTCAAATAAATATTGTTTAACTGTAGTTATAATATATAATTGATGACTGATTTTACTACAAAATCCAGGATGTTATCAATGATGAATTAGATGGAATTTTATGAATAATCTTATGATACTATATCTTGTCATAATTCACCACAGCTCTAGCACACAAAATGGTTTCATTTGTGGAAAACTATGAAGTGAAGAATGGCTATGTTTTGGCTAAAAAGCAAAACTTATTCAAATGTTCTGAACAAGACCCATATGCCAGATATGATTTCTTGAGTGCAATGCTCAAATTTTTAAGGCACTAAAGTACAGAGATCTTCTGTAGAAAAGTGGAAATAAATATATTGTTATTACCACCTGATTTGATTCAATTGTTATGGTGGTTTGTTATTGTCACAAGATGATATTCAAAGAAAACCCCATAAATTTTTTGGAACACTTTTTTAAAATGTGAGTTCTTGAGAAAGGAATGATGTTCCACTCTTCAGTTAGGAAAAGATGAAAGATATGGTGGGTCAGGTGCTCTGTTGATACCACTAGTCCCCTAGAGTGTCATGGATGATTTGACACACTCTGTCCATTGCTCTCTGAAGCAGATTTCATGGCAAGCGTCTCTCTGCGGAGCTCTGCTTGCAGAGGGATTCCCCCACTTAGGAGCACTTGAGGGGAAGTACTGTCTTCTTCCTTTAGCTGTGCACAACCTGTCAGTGAATACTGCTATTGTGCAACCAAATAGCACCTTATCCATTTTTTTGTTTGTTTGTTTTTGTTATTCATTAGCTAGAGAGCTTTGTCAGGTGAAATTCACTTTTTTAGTATACCACAAAGTCATATGGCCATGTACACTTTCTGTAAGTATGATTCTGAACATGTATGCCAATTAATAAGAAAAACTATTATTAAGTAGGTAATTGGGAAGATAGATGCTTCACTTTATAAAAAACTCCATAAGATAATTTCTTTAAATGGATTGGTTTTAGACTTAACAAAAAGCAGAAACAGTTATTAAAATCAATTCTTAAGTCAAAGCCCAGTATTTAACATTCCTGTGACACGTCAGGCAAAAAAGTCTCTGGGTTGGGGCTTCAAATCTTTTTTTTTTTTTTTAAATAAATCATAGCTGTGTACATTAATGTGATCATGGGGCACCCTACACTGGTTTTATAGAGTATTTGACATATTTTCATCACACTGGTTAACATAGCCTTCCTGGCATTTTCTTAGTTATTGTGTTAAGACATTTATATTCTACATTTACTAAGTTTTACATGTACCCTTGTAACATGCACTATAGGTGTAATCAAATCTTCCCTGTTGTGCTCTCATTCAATTTGGCATAATCCTTGACGATACTAAGATTATGATTTGAAGTAGATACATTTCAAATCCTTTATATAAATAAAAATTTCTTAACAAACAACTTTAGAACCAATTTGTCATGTGAAATAATTGGCTTATGGAAAAGAATTACTGTTAATGGAGAAATAAGTGATACATTATTTGTAGATTTTCCTTAGCTTTATTATCATATCTTTAAAATATCATTATATTCTCATTTATGATACTTATTGGTAAATTTAAGGCCCTCTCTATCATGAACATAGCCCAAATAACTGATTTGTTGTAAAACTTAGGTATATGGAAAAATATTTCTTTCCTTTATAACATATCATTTTTCTCGATTTGACTGTTGCCTATTTGGAATTTTGCAAGGTCCAATGATATGCTTGAATCTTGCTGATTTTTTTTTTAAATCTCCTTTTTAAATAAGTGTTTCTTGCTATTGTTTAGCATATACCTATGACAGACAGATCATAGACTCTATGGTAGAGTTGTTAATAGAACTGAGATATCTTAAATTTTCAATTCTTTCTATGAGAGGGATTGGCTATGGAAAGTAGCCACAGTGTTTGACACAGAGAAAATTCTCAATAAAAATGTAAATATATTTTTGTGAACAGTTATTATTCATGTTTTGCCTAAACTGTCTTTAAGCCTTGCAAGGAAATAAAAGCCTGGACTGTAAAACCAGTACTGAGGAAAAGAATAAAGTTTCAGCTTTCTCTGTACTTTCCCCATTACGTTATGGGAAAACAAATATACAAATGAGGCACTGTGGATTTTTCCTTGTTTGTTGATTTTACTTTGATTGGGAGCTGTATCCCTGTACTGTGCCAAAAATACATTTGGTCCCCTATTTACTTGCTTAAGCTTTAATACTTTTCGGCCACACAACTTTTAATTTCAGAGAAATATTATATTAAAAGGCACAATTTATAAGGGAATACATGTAAATTATTATCAATTGTGTTCTACTGAAGCTTGTGATTGACTCTTTTCATAAAAAATCAAGACTACTTCTTCAGTTGATTTAAAATTTTTATTCACAGCTATATTTCTCATTTCTTTTTTCCTACAGTATAAAACCATAAGAATAAAGAACTCACACACCGCCAACGAAGTTGTGAAGATGTTTTTTTCTATTCTAAGAGTAACCGTAAGTTACTCTGCTGGATGATCTTAATTAGAAACACACTGATATTTTAAGTTCATAGTAATCTTATCCCTTTCATCAGAAGACACTGATTATTAAAGATACCATTACTTTGTCCCCTAAAATGTAGAAATTAAAATGAATAAGCTTTAATATTAGCTTAATACATGGTGGCATTCTTCCAATCTTATTTTAGATTGGTGTAAACTGCGGGTAGAATGAGATTGGACTATAATTTTCAAAAATAATATGCACCTTGATTGTACTATGAGAATTGTACAATATAATATTTTTATGTCAGATCCGTGTTGACAGAGTTTGAACTCCTTTTTCTCCTTCCTACATGACACTATATTTCTACTGCTCCTCCATGCAACTATCCTGTTATTTCTCCAAGGTTCAATCTCTCTCAGAAAGGCCAATTCTCAAGGATTTTCTCAGTGTACCATTTTACATAAAGTAACATTGGGTGACCACACATCCTGAGAATGAGCTGGCTAGTACCTCTAATAAATCAGGAAGGAAAAAGACAAATTTTGTGTTAGACACTAGATTCAAAGAGCTGTAGTGTGTACACCATACTCCTTTCTGTTTTGCCTTTAGTTTTTGTCCCTTTCCATTTTCTGTGGCACAGGTGAGTGTTTTGAAATTGTAGCAGTAGAGAAGATGAGAGTATTTAAAGATGAGGTAGGGGAAAGAGAACTGGAAGGTTTTCTCATTGTGTCTCTATCCATTATATAAACAGCATACAATGAAAGAGTACCTTTTGTTAAAGGGAATGAATTAAAAAAAAAAAAAGAAACTAAAGGAATCACTGTAAAAATGCCATTCCTCAAATGAGGCTCTCTGATATTAGAGCACACTAATGCTATTATATGACATAATGCACACTTAAGATACACCATGATGTCATTATATGTATGTTGATTTGCTTGTTTGTGGTGCTATAGGAAGGCACAACTACATCAGGGACTTTACCAAAGCAATGCAAACATTGTAACCAAATTATTTATTACCCTCATTATCACACTGAAAGAAGAAAGACTAAATCATAGGAGAACCAAAATTTTGGATAAGAAATCTGCTTTCTTTCTTACATGAGATTTGTAATATAGTTAAATGTATATGAACTGAGTAAAGCAGGCACCTCTGCATTGATTTTTATTCTATACACCTATATTTAAGGGAGGATATAGTTTCAGGAGTAGAAAGGAAGATGAATGACATGATTTATTTTCTTATCCGGCTCTTAACCTTTGAATAAAATGGTCAAGCTTTTCAGGAAAAATGTCTATTACTTTTAATAAGAATTGAGGATATTTGGTGATAGCTATTGAAGGGGATTTTTAGTTTGTCTTCAGGTGCCACAGGAAACAATAGATTGTGTTGGATTACTCTTCAAATTTATTTATTTTATTTTTTATTTAAAGTTTTTTTTATTATTATTAAGTCATAGTTGTGTAAATTAATGTGACGATGGGGCACCATACACTGGTTTTATAGACCATTTGACATATTTTCATATTCTTCTTAGGAAAGTATCTCAAGAATGGAAAAAAAAGTAACCAATGTACTCATCCCTACTATGAAATGAATTTATGGCTTTCATATGAAAGCTATAACCCAGTTACACTCTTCATATATACATTAAAAATTTTAGCTAGGAGACATGGCAGGGTCAATGTCACAAACTGAATATTTTGTGGTTGCAAAAGGGAGTGGTTGTAAGATATTCATCATACCTAGAATTCTCCATTATAAAGGTAGGCCATGATTTTTAATCTGAATTTCAAGGCTAGGATATGAAATATTGCCAACAGATTTCTCTGTTCTAGCTTTATTGGAACCATTTTTATTTTATCCTTCCTAGAAGATTCAGCAAAATCTGATGAATTAGTATAATGTTTTTTCAAGTGGAGTTCATAGTGCTGTTGGGTCCTAACTGTAACAGTGAACGATTGTATTGTTTTCCGTGACTACTAGGGTTATTTTCTAGGTAGAATTCTTGTTCTTTTCTGTCCTCAGTGCTGGACTTAACCAAACTCAAGCCAGTGGAAACTGTGCCAGCTACCTATCTTCTCAAAGCCTGTTGGTAATTCTTCTGCTCAGAAGTAGCTGAGCTAATAATCAGCATTTGCCTTTTTACTTTGTCATCACAGACACAGCAGCATTTGTGTCTTTCTGGATAACAAGGTTGTCTTTTCAGGGCTGTACTGGATGTCCATTATTCTCTGAGAAGTTTCAATATTAAAGAAGTCCAGTCTTTCAAGAGGAAATTCACCTTTTAGAAACAGGAAGTTTGTTCTCTTTTTGTTAGTGAGCCGACCTCCAATTTGACATTTTATGGCCTGTCTATACAATGAGGGCCTGATTCCACTTCAGCTCATGGATCCTGAGCCATCACTGCATGGAGAAAAGCAGGATTCCTGAGTCCTCTACTGGGGGCTGGGAAAGAGACACTAGTTCTAGGAATCAGCATTCACATCTTCAGAATCCATCTCCATCCTCTTCAACGTGATAAGAATTTATAGTATCCATAATTTTCCTTTTGCAAAGCATACAATGTCAAAACTACGTCCTCATTTAGTCCCCAAATTTGAAAGATTTATTATAACTTTGAATTCTTTTATCTCCAAGGGCTCAGACACAGATTACCAGTTGTGGGTAAATTCTGGAAAGAAAAAGGAAGGATATCCCCTTGTTGGTAAGGGTTTGCAAAAGTTCTTTATTTGACATTTTAATTGTAATGTGACTTGCACACATCCCTTGTAGATTACCAGCTTCCTATTTTGATAAATGGGTTTGTTTTATTGCTGTTATGGAAAACTCCTTGTGCTCCATTTGCTGAATGTTGCTGTAGTAATTGATAGGAATGGAACATTGCATTTTGTGCCTATACCAGGTGGAAAGGAAGAGTTAGTGTTCAGGGAATTACATTCATTAATAAGAGAGGAATAGAAGGGAACTTAATCTCTGCAGTTTAAAATGTCAAAGCACAATGGTATTTGAGGATGACACTAAGAGAATGCAATCACTTAAAGTGTGATAACCACAATCTCATTGTAGTCAGGTGACTAGGATTTAGTTTGTCTAGTATGTAAATTTCTTTTTGTATCTGTTTATTGTGTTTCTAATGCCCTGATTTCTTCATTCTGATCATTACCTGGGAAAAGCAACCTCAAAGGGAAGCAGTAAGAGGAAAGCCTAAATCAAGCCAGTTCCATTACTCTTGAGTGACTAATTATGCAACCAATAAAGAGTCATTAAAAGTCTTTCACAGATAGACATTATATGGTAGATAATAGTAAAGATAGTGATGCTTGACATAGTGTAATGTTCCTTGTTCCTTTTGTTTATGTAACGTTAGCTGCTAATGGTTCCTTTTTGGACCCTTATTATACTAGTGTGAGAGGTAGAGTAAATGTCTGGTTAATGTCAAAGAAAAAACAAGAATACCTTTCAATGTTTTCAGATCCAAACACAGGAAGGCTCAAAATTATGCAACTTCCAAAATAATCTCCATATTTATTCCAAACAAGGTAGCCTTAAGGAACTAACTAACTCCTCCCTAATTGCTCTTCAGACTACTATGGAAGGACCACCAGCCTTATGCAGGCATCTCTAACTGCAAGCATGCAAATGATCATTTAGTCAACAAAAGGGTTCTTTCAAACAAAAGTTCCAGGAGTAAGGGCAGAATGTTCTGTTTGTAGCACACCTGATGACAGCACCAGTCAGTCTGAAATGTACATTTAGATTTTTCTGTGTAGGACACGAATACCCATACGGGATACTGATGAGTCACCTTCGAGACAGTGAACTCATGAGAACAGGACCAAAGGGCACGACCAGCACTTTGACCTTCCAAGAGCTCTCCCTTATGGAAGATCTCCCTCCAGAAATACAGTGCCGTTTCAGCCTCAAGCCAAAATGTCGGGCTGCAGCCCAGCAACACCAAGGTGAGTTGCTCCTCTTCTTTCATAGAGTCCTCTTTCAGGAAGCAGTAAGAGGAAAGCCTAAATCAAGCCAGTTCAAGCCTAAATCAGTCAGGTCATTTTGCAACACATTTTTAGTACAAAGGCAAAGACTCAGACATCTCGTTAGATCACATCAGGTACATTTTTCTTTCAAAGATACTATAGTTTTTAAAGGAAAGATGAAGTTTAAGCACAGGACAGTTTTAACATCTGCAATAGGCATGCCTGGCTTATAACTAGGAGTTCATGGCAATATGATCTTTCCCTTCTTTCTTCACCGTTCTGTTCCCTTTCCCTCGTGCCTACTGCAGAGTCCAAGGCACTAAGTAAATTCTGCAGTGCTTCTATGCCTACTTGCACCGTGATACACACCTACTGTGTGTTCCCCCGAGTGGTCACGTTCTCACAGGAGGCTGTCAGTGATGGGTACTAGAAGATTGTGATGCCCAACCTGGCCCCTTGTACTGATAATTACGTGGAGGCTAAGATGAGTCTTCCACAGAAGTCTCTTCTAAGCCTAATAATCTAGTAGGGATTGCCAATGTACATCATCCAAAGTTGAGAATGCTAAAAGTGATATTCAACATACCGACATCCTAATTTATCCTAGTCTATACATGAGACATAAAACTTCAGTCAGAAGTAAGATTCTATCAGAAACAGAAGAAAGTAGTAACAGAAAAATATGAGTGGGAGGGTAGAATATCGATGCTGAATTTCAGCATTCCTTTGGCGGTTTGAAGTAACTAGGCTATCCAGCGAACAGTGACATTGCATTTTACAAATGAGCAAACTCAGGTTCAAGGAATATGAATGAAGTTTAAACACAAGGCATGAAGCACTTCCTGCCATGTGACAGATTATAATCATCAACTGGGCTTCAGGTGAAATTCGGAAGTTCTTTATCTCTCTAATATCCAAAGTATGTAGCATTAACAAAAACATTTCTCATAGTGAGTTAACCTTATCATAGAATAACCCTACTTTAATAAAAAGCTATGTGCTATCCACATTTAGAGAAAGCAGATTATATCAGAAGTCATTATAAAGGCTTTTCTTGCTTTAAGTGGGAATATACACCAGAGGCCTTTTAAACACTATCTCCTCTAGCACATTTAAATTGTTTAATTTATGATTTTATTATTGTGCTACATTATTTATAGTTTCTGAAATAATTGCAACAGCAATTATTGAATCTAATAATTAGCAACAGTGAATCTAATTCCCTGTCCCCCCCCCCACATTTTTAACATTTTATTGGACAAAGAGCATTATAAGTGCCCTCTCTTCTCTTCACACAGATGTCATTCCCTGACTTATTCCTTATGGAAAAACTGGATTCCTTCTGCCTCCTTTTCAACCTACTGAGCTCTACCATTTTCTACACCCATTAGTTCCCTCATATTGTTTATTTTATCTGGCAGAGCAGTTATTTATTTCTCACTTGTGTGAAGTACAAATGTAGATGTCTTGGGGAAGATGTAGAAAGGCATCTGTCCTCTTCAACCAGTCTCTTTCATAAATCACAAGGTCCAGGTGGCCCCTTGAATTACTGAGTGAGCCTCTCCATCTTTCCTTCCCTCCTTAGCCAACTTGAGTTCTAATATTATCATGAGACTCTATGTCTTCCAGATAACCTGTATTTTCTTGACTTGCTTTCCTAATTATTTCCTGGAAACATGCTATGTCTGGTTAAAGTCTAAGCACCGCTACAAGAAATTATACAATATCAGGGTAGCTTGGTATCACTAAAGGCCAATTTTAGTTGAACACTCCACTGGGTATTCTTAGTTTGATTTCTTTGAGGCAGTTTCTGACTACTTGAATCGACTTCATTATACACATCCCCACACACATGCACATCCAACTCCTGCCTCTTTCTTTCTTTTCTTTCTTTCTTTCTTTCTTTCTTTCTTTCTTTCTTTCTTTCTTTCTTTCTTTCTTTCTTTCTTTCTTTCTTTCTTTCTCTCTTTCTCTCTTTCTCTCTCTCTCTCTCTCTCTCTCTCTCTCTCTCTCTCTCTCTCTCTCTCTCTCTCTCTTTCTTTCTTTCTTTCTTTCTTTCTTTCTTTCGTACAAGCAGACTTTCACTTTTTCACCCTTGGTAGAGTGCCGTAGCATCACAGCTCACATCAACCTCCAGCTCTTCGGCTTAGGTGTTTCTCTTGCCTCAGCCTCTTGAGTAGCTGGGAGCACAGGTGCTTTCCAAACAGTCAGCTACCTGCCAGTTTCTACTGATGGTCTGACTTCATGCTGTATGTTTCACTTAAGCTATGGGTAAATCAGTAGATCAGCCATCACGGACGTCCTCATCTTGCGGACTTCAGCTATATTTACATCCATTGAATTTGCAGTATCCATCTTTTTTTATAGATGGCATATTGTGCTTTTGGACCATTAGCTTTTTTGGTATAATTCTTGGGTCATTTTGTATTATTAGGTCATTTGATGAGATATTATAGAGATACTATGGTTTTTCGTCCATGAAATTGTGAGCTCAAAGAAGGCAGAGGTTTCGGTCTTTTTGTTCACTTCTATATTTCAAATACCTAGAACAGTGCCTGACACATACAAGTAAGGACTTACTGATTGAATGAAAAAATTCATAGACCTGGGCCATATGCTCACAAGACACACAAAGAAAATAGCCTCAAAATAGTAGTCTTTCCTACTCCTCTACCTTAATACCTATGTTGTCCAAAACTACCTTTTTAGATCCCTTGTCGGTTTTATTTTAATGAGTTTGACTAATAACTGGGGGTCAGGGACTGTAGGAGTTTTTCTCAGGTTTGTTGATGATTTGCTAAATTGACAGCATCCTCTCTTTGGTTCTCTCTCTTGGAAATTAGGATAATAGTGACCACACATTAGGTGATTGATGCTAAATGGGTTCAGGGATGGAATATTTATAGACCGATGTTGCCAAGGTCTCCCAGAGGATCACATCTCCTGTGCAACTGCAAAACCATACAGCCACTTACACATTGTTTAATATAGAGCCATTGGGTAGAGAATGCTTTATAGAACACAGTTTGAATCAAAGTTGGCAAAGTTTTCCGTGTAGAACTAGCTAGTAAAACTGCAGGTCAATACAAACTATCAAAGCTATTTTACCTAAATACTTACACAATTCTTTGCTTGATGGAATTTAAAATATATTAACCATTTTGTGCAACTTTTTATAGCATGGGACTACAAATGAGAAGTGAATGCTTGTGAGGTAGAGTTTCAATGTTGATATAATCATCAACATTGATGGCAAATAATCTCATCTGTAATGAGTTTTTGAAATCTCATCTTGCAAACATCTTTCACCCATAGGAATTGCCAAATACTGATATCATTTTACAAGAATTGACCATTAGTTGAGCATGTTTCTCTTTTGGATTGTAGAATTTTGTTAGATTCCTCATTTAATATTTGTCTTTTAGCATAAAATCACCTGTTCCTTGGATCTACTTTCCCTGTCATTGCAGGGTTCTCTTTCGTGTTTTCCACTTTTGAGAAAATTGGAGATTTTCTTCCTCTGGGGATTTAGATGGACAGAATAAATTTCCAAAATAAAGTTGTAATTTTTATGATTATTGTCATGTAAGCATGAAGTTTTAATCCTTGTCTAATATTCAGTAGCCTTATTTAAACATGAAAGCAAACACTACTCTCAATCTTACCAGATTTATTCAAGGAATCTAGATTTACATGAATTCAGTTAGCTGAATGATGTTTATAGTAACAGCAAGTTGTTATCAAATGTTGATAATGAGAAAGGAAAGGCTATGAATTAGAAACTATGCAAGATAGTAAATGTTACTGAATGCTTTTCTCAGTCCCAGAGGCAACCTGAACTCTCAGAACACATACCGTATACCACAAAGATATTTAAGATAAAGGAAAGGATTCAATTTCACTTTATCTTCTGTCAACATTCACGCTATCACTGCCATAGAAGTTATCAGAGCATTCTTCCTAAAAAGTTTGTGAAAGTTAAAGAAGATCAACTCTGACAGTTGTAGAAAGAAAAAAATGAGGTTAACTATGAGCTAACCAGACTGAGTACAACTATTAAACATACACATTAATGTACATATGAAAACAGACATTTACACAGATTGACATTGCTGCAAACACAGGAACCCCTTATTGTATTTGAGAAGATTTTGTTTTCTACTTTTGGAAAAGGTAGCTTTTAGGAATATTAAGGCAGGAGGAAAGCACTTTGGATTAGCAGTTTTGATAGTCCTTCCTGTCTGCATTCCTCCTGAAGGCTGTGAAATCCAATGGATGCTGAGGGGAAGTCCTCTTATGAGGAGGAGAAGATTCCTATCTTGACAGCTGAAAGAAAGATTGCTGTGACCCTTGCCCTGGGCAAAGTAGTACTTTTTAGACATATTTCAAATAATCCTATCATTAAGCCTCTGAAAAATTGCTTTTCAAAATTAATTTTAATAATGAGGAATGAGGGTAAGTCGATTGCCCAAACGAGTTTCTGAATCAGGAGTCTATGTGGATTCCTTACCCCAGGGGCAAAGAGCTACACACCAGAGTATATGAATACGGTGATGCACTTACTGCATCCCAAGAAAGGGAAGTGCAGATGATCTGGCAGAATGATGTTAAAACCATCTACCAAAATGACATTAATATGTTTATCTTTTCACTACTTGGCTTTTAAAGTATTTGATTTAAATAGGTTATTCTGAGGATATGAAATGCTAAGACACATTAGCAAGTCTTCTGAACAATACGGAAGACTTTCTTAAGATTAGCATTTGATATCGCTGGCTATGTCCTGCACCAAAAGACCTTCTCCTTCACTGTTTCATTATCAGAGAATGGTGGTAGCTAAAGATCTTCTCTGGGTAGCTTTGTTTGGTGTCATAAAGAAGAATGTCACACAGCCAGAGTTTCATGACTGATTTTCTTTCGTTCTTACTGGCGAAATAGGGCCCACCCATGACTGGGGACAGCCTCGTCATATGGCTCCTCACACTTTCGTTCCAAGAACCATAATTGCAGGCTAGTTTGAATCTGCTCTACAAATGCAAGCTTCAAGGGTCATCCAGAGCTTTGGGCAGGATGTACTCACAATGTTTGTCTTTTTCAGTATCAGGTGTTCTCTTTCTGGGGTCCCCCCTCCCTTTGCATCTGCTGTGGGTACCTCTGTTTTGCTTCACTAGATCTTCAAGCCTGCAAGAGAAGAGGTCTCTCTCTGCATTTTATTCACTCTCACTACCCTGAGGCCTGCCTTCAGACTAAAACCTCTAGAAATGTAATACACGTCCAGTGATATCACATCCCCCTGTCTAGGTGTCAAACTTACACCGCTAGTTCTACGTTGTCTGGGTCACTTTACTGCCTTCCAGTGAGTTGATTTGTGTTTGTTTTCCAGAGCGTGCACTTGTTACCTGTTTCTGTGTGTTGTGGGGAAGTAGCAGGGCTTAACTACTTTTCCAGGAAGTGGCACCTCAAGAGAGCTAGCTTTTTATGTATCAAATCTTGTGCATATCTTCTAGGTTTCAGATAAAATAAAATTTGGCACAGATGATACAAAAACACTTTTACATTATGGCATCCCAAAATTATATCTTCCAGTTGACTTTTCTTCCTTCTGCCTATTTTGTTCATGCTGTATATTTCTAATAAAATTTCATTTCCTTTTCTAGTTTTGTTCAATAGTAACGTCTTGAGTATTTCATCTATGCAAGACACTATGGTAGATTCTCTATCAGTTGAAATCTTGTCCATTCCAAATACAAATCATATGCAAATGCCTTCAAGATTGTGCTTCTGTGTGCTACTGGGTAGTGGTGATACACGTCAACCTGAATGCCTTTGGTAGTGGGTTCTTCCCTTATGAAAATTTATTTGTTCCTATGTTTGCTTTTATTCCCACCATGATTAGTCTCCTTTTCTGTGAAATAAAAAACTTCATTTATAAGGGCAAGTCTCAAGTTTGCATCCATTCTTGCTTCCTGAAACATACTTTTTAATGTTGGTAACCGAAAAGAAACATGAAAGTATTTGTAGTATCAAAGGAAGTAAAAAAATTGTAGGACGTTAACTTCCTGTCTGTGTTCTTAATAGTAGAGTGGGACATCAGGTAACAAAACACTCTTTCTGTGGAACATCTTAGCAGAAATAACTTATCTCCTCCTTCCCTTCCTCTTCCTCTTATTCTTTATTCTCTTCCCATTCATTTTGTCTTTCTCTTCCTTCAATTCTTTGTTCCCTTCATCTTGTCCTTCCCAAGTTCTCTTCTCACTTTCTTTTTCCCATTATTTATTTATGATCAAATTCAAACCTTTTCACATACTTAGTCCTCATTTAAATGGGAAAATATGTGTGTTTATATGCAACACTTTTTGTTTTATGTTGTTTCAGCCCGAAGGAAAACTTTTCTTTCACCTTTGACAATTTACCACCAAAACTCAAGTAAACAGAATGACGATGTTTCTGAAATAAAGGGGAAACCCAAATATTTGATGTTTTCTATGAGCCTTCTTTCATTTATACACTATGGTAATGTAACCTGAGTGTTTGACTAGTCAACGACAAAAGATCTAGGAAAGTTTTTCTGTCTTTGAGCCTTTGTAGCAAACATACTTCCAAATGGAAACTGTGGTACTAAGGGAAAGTGAGATGAACTAGTTTTGCTAATGATATCCAATTCCATTGTTAGATTTGGATCACATGATATCTACAAGAACATGTATCATCAACTGGGCCTGCTGCTGTCATTCTGGCACTGAACTGGAGAACTCACCTGTGTCACCACCATCTTCTTCTCCTGCCCCAGGGAAGATCTTCGGAGTTGCCCTGCCGAACATTTGCGACTATGGCGATATTCCTTTACCTCTCTACGTAAGTCTCATTTTCATAGTAAAATAATGGAAGGGGATTTGGCAAGTGAGAGTTCTGGGAGAGAAATCTTTCCCCAAATGGATAAAGTGTAAAAACTCTTAGTTTTGTCTAAGGATCTGTATTAATAATAATTTTGAGTATAAAAATCTGATGTAGGACAGTGCCTGTGGCTCAGTGAGTAGAGCGCCGGCCCTTATACCGAAGTGGCGGGTTCAAACCCAGCCCCAGCCAATAAATGGAAAAAAAGCTGTTGTAAATGTTGTAGGAGGCCATACCTCGTGGCTTACAATGGTAATCCTAACACTCTGGGAGGGTTCGGCAGGTGGATTGATGGATTAAGGAGTTTGAAATCAGCCTCAGGAAGACTTAGAGCTTGTGTTTACTAAAAATTGAAAAACTGAGGCAAGAGGATTCCCTCAGCCTACGAGTTTGATGTTGCTAAGAACTATGAAGCTGTAATACTCTACTGAGGGTGAGAAAGGGAGACTCTGTGTTCAAAAAGAAAATCTAGGGCGGCGCCTGTGGCTCAGTGAGTTGGGCACCTGCCCCTAATTTCAAGGGTGGCAGGTTCGAACCCAGCCCCAGCCAAACTGCAACAACAGCAAAAAAAAATTGCCGGGCATTGTGGTCGTTGTAGTACCAGCTGCTTGTGAGGCTGAGGCAAGGGAATCGCATAAGCCCAAGAGTTAGAGGTTGCTGTGAGCCGTGTGATATCAAGGCACTTTACCTGAGGGCGGTACAGTGAGGCTCTGTCTCTACAAAAAAAAAAAAAAAAGAAAGAAAGAAAGAAAGAAAGAAAATATGATTTAAATACTGGAAATTCATGAGGAAGACATAATATGAAAAGATAATCTAGTCAACTGACCACAAGAAAGAGTCACATAAACTTGCTTGTGTTAATGAGTTGACTCTGTAGACAGAGATGTTTCATTATCCCTCAGAAATCCTTTCATGAACTCTCATGGTTGTGAAAGTCTTCTATTATCACATTAGGAGCAGTGACTACTGAATCTTATTCTTAAGACTGAATACATTTTTATTTGTATTTCAAGTGTCTAACCATAAAAGTACGGTCTCTCGAAATTATACTTTGAACACAAAATGGGTGCAATGAAAGCCCCTGAGTTTATATTCTCTGCAATGGATACACGAAGTGGATCACTGCTAAACACAAAGGAGTGACCCGTGAGCACTGTGCTACACGAATGGCATGGCATGCCACATTGCACAGCTATGAGTGCTGGGCACTAGTCAAGCCACTAGGCGTTGGCTCTCACAAGACATTTAAGGGACAGTTATTATCAGATCATCCTCCCTACAGAAGAAATGTTCTGGAACCTCCAAACTTTACCCTAGGTTCCATAGTACATAACATAGAATAATTATGTTTTGAATCTCATGGATTGCTTTTCTACAAAGCCATTCTCTTCCTCCAGTACAAGTAGAAGACGGAAAGAAAACTAGAACACCTTTAAAATACTGTCAGCAATTTTTAAGAATACAACACATTCTTGTTAACTGAGGTCTCCTTGCTAGACAGTAGCGCCCCTGAATTTAATGTTCAAATCTAACTAAAATGTTGTACCTTTGGACCAAAAATCCCCCTAACCTCACTACCACTCTTACCCTGGTAACTACCATTCTGCTCTCAAAAGAAATTGAGTTTAATCCTTCTAGCCATCTGTCTGGATCTAGTCCTACAGTGCCTTTATCTTAGCACATCCCAGACTCTGGGGGCCAAAGAGGGCATGTACCTGTCCCCTTGTTCATGGAGATGAAGTGCCTTTTTTTTTCTTTGCTTCCCCATAGGATGTTCTTTTTTTCCTCAATGCCAAGGGACCCCTGACGGCTGGCATCTTCTGGGTCCCTGGTGACAGTGACTCCTGCAAAGACATTATTGAAAAACTGGATGCAGGAGTTGAAATTGATCTTGGGCGTGAAAATCCCTACGTCTTAGCATGTGTGCTAAAGGTAGGAAAAATCCTCTGTTTGTCACCCCCCGTGTAGCTCTGAAGCAGCATATTTCTTTTCTTTGTTACCTTATGAAAATTATTCTTGTCTGTAAAGACCTATAGCAAACTGAAAATCAAATATGTATGAAAAAAAATTTATCATAAAGGAACCTTAGACCTTAAAAGCCACCACCAATGATACGACATATCAAATATGCTTTTTAAATTTTCATCTCACAATAACCCATCTTTACTTCCGCTACTCCTACCCCATGTACAAAACACAATCTTATTCAAATCTAAAATAATCCAAACCCACTCACAGATGTTGCAAAAACCAACACCTTGCTTCTGATGATGTCTCCACTATCGCACTCTCTTCCTGGTGAAGGTAAAGATTTCAAAATTAATCTTGGGTGAAACTTTTTTTTTTTTTTGTAGAGACAGAGTCTCACTCTACCGCCCTGGGGTAGAGTGCCATTTCATCACACGGCTCACAGCAACCTCTAACTCTTGGGCTTACCCGATTCTCTTGCCTCAGCCTCCCCAGCAGCTGGGACTACAGGCGCCTGCCACAATGCCCGGCTATTTTTTTTTTTGCAGTTTGGCCGGGGCTGGGTTTGAACCCGCCACCCTTGGCATATGGGGCCGGCGCCCTGCTCACTGAGCCACAGGCGCCGCCCTTGGGTGAAACTTTTGAAAATAGATACAGAATTGTACCTTAATACAGAAATATTCTTCTACCAACACAAGCCAAAAATTGCTGAGATCACTGACAATTTCTTTCATGTACATAGTTATCATGCAAATATCTTCTTCATACTTTCTCCCCTGTTTCTTTTCCCCTTGAATGCTGAGTCAGAATGTTTTGAACATTTGGGTTTTCTTTTACCTTTATGACATTTTGTATTCTATACGGTTCTTTTGCTTCAATCATGATTAGTGAAAACTTTATAACCTCATAATTAGAGTTGGGACTTAATCATTCTGCCCCACAAACTCAGAAGTGCCATATATTTATTTTTTGGTTTATTTTTAATTTATTTTTATTTTTTATTGTTAAATCATAGCTGTATACATTAATGTGATCATGGGACACCATACACTGGTTTTATAGACCATTTGACATGTTTTCATGACACTGGTTAACATAGTCTTCCTGGCATTTTCTTAGTTATTGTGTTAAGACATTTATATTCTTCATTTACTAAGTTTCAGATGTACCCTTGTAATAGGTGTAATCCCACCAATCACCCTCCCTCCACAAATCCTCCCCTTCCCATCTCACTCTCTTCCCCTTCCCTATATTCTTAGTCTATAACTGGGTTATAGCTTTCATATGAAAGCCATAAATTAGTTTCATAGTAGGGCTAAGTACATTGGATACTTTTTGTTCCATTCTTGAGATACTTTATTAAGAAGAATATGTTCCAGCTCCATCCATGTAAACATGAAAGAAGTAAAGTCTCCATCTTTCTTTAAGGCTGCATAATATTCCATGGTGTACATATATCACAATTTATTAATCCATTCGTGGATCGATGGGCACTTGGGCTTTTTCCATGACTTAGCAATTATGAATTGGGCTGCAATAAACATTCTGGTATAGATATCTTTGTTATGATGCGATTTTTGGTCTTCTGGGTATATGCCTGGTAGAGGAATTATAGGATTGAATGGCAGATCTATTTTTATATCTCTAAGTGTTCTCCAAACATCTTTCCAAAAGGAATGTATTAATTTGCACTCCCACCAGGAATGCAGAAGTGTTCCCTTTCTCCACATCCATGCCCACATCTCTGGTCTTGGGATTTTGTGATATGGGTTAATCTTACTGGAGTTAGATGATATCTCAAAGTAGTTTTGATTCGCATTTTTCTGATGATTAAGGATGATAAGCATTTTTTCATATGTCTGTAGGCCATGTGCCTGTCCTCTTCAGAGAAGTTTCTCTTCAAGTCCCTTGCCAGGCCTGTGATGGGATCACTTGTTCTTTTCTTGCTTATACGTTTGAGTTCTCTGTGGATTTTGGTTATTAAACCTTTGTAGAAAAAATAACAAGCAAATATCTTCTCCTATTCTGAGGGCTGTCTGCTTGCTTTACTTACTGTGTTCTTGGCTGTGCAGAAGCTTTTTAGTTTGATCAGGTCCCAGTAGTGTATTTCTGTATCTTCTTCAAATGCCCGGGGTGTCCTCCTCATAAAATACTCACCCAGACAGATTTCTTCAAACGTTTTCCCTGCACTCTCTTCTAGTATTTTTATAGTTTCATGTCTTAAGTTTTAATCTTTAATCCAGTGAGAGTCTGTCTTAGTTAATGGTGAAAGGTGTGTGTCCAGTTTCAGTCTTCTACAGGTTGCCAGCTAGTTCACCCAGCACCATTTGTTAAACAGGGAATCTTTTCCCCACTAAATGTTTTTAATTGGATTTTCAAAGATCAAATAATGCTAAGTAGCTGGGTTCATCTCTTGGTTCTCTATTCTGTTCCATACATTTACCTCTCTGTTTTTTGTGCCAGTTCCATGCTGTTTTGATCACTATCGATTTATACTATAGTCTGAGGTCCGGTAGCATGAGTCCTCATGCTTTGTTTTTATTTCTGATTAACATGTTGGCTATTCGAGGTTTTTTTCTGATTCCATATAAAATTCAGTATTATTTTTTTCAAGGTCTTTAAAGTATGATAGTGTAGCTTTAATAGGGATTGCATTAAAATTGTATATTGCTTTGGGTAGTATGGACATTTTAACAATGTTGATACTTCCCAGCCAGGAGCCTGGTATGTTTTTCCATTTGTTAACATTTTCGGCTATTTATTTTCTTAGAGTTTCATAGTTCTCTTTATAGAGATCTTTCACGTCCTTTGTTAGATAAACTCCCAAATATTTCATCTTCTTTGGCACTACTGTGAATGGAATAGAGTACTTAACTGTTTTTTCATCTTGACTATTGTTGGTATATATAAAGGCTACTGATTTATGAATGTTAATTTTGTAATCTGAGACACTCCTGTATTCCTTGATTATTTCTAAGAGTTTTGTAGTAGAATCCTGGTCTTTTCCATATAGACAATTTTATCATCTGCAAAGAGAGAACGTTTGATCTCTTCTGACCCTATATGAATACCCTTGATTGCCTTTTCTTCCTTAATTGCAATGGTTAAACTTCCATTACAATGTTAAAGAGCAATGGAGACAATGGGTAGCCATGTCTGGCTCCTGATCTGAGTGGAAATGATTTCAATTTAACTCCATTCAATAAGATATTGGCTGTTTATGCTGTAGATGGCCTCTATCAGTTTAAGAAATGTCCCTGCTATATTAATTTTCTTTTTATTTATTTATTTATTTTTATTAAACCATAGCTGTGTACATTAGTGTGATCATGGGGCACCATACACTTGGTTCATAGATCATTTGACACATTTTCATCACATTAGTTAACATAGCTTTTGTAGCATTTTCTTAGTTATTTTGCTAAGAAAATGGACCTTTACATTCCACATTTACTAGGATTTACATATACCCCTGTAAGATGCACGGCAGGTGTAATCCCATTAATGCCCCTCCTTCCTCCTCCCTCCCCCCTCCCTCCCCTCCCTTTCCCCTTTCTAATTTTTTTAAGTGTTCTGATCATGAAGGAATGCTGGATATTATCTAAAGCTTTTCTGCATCAATTGAGAGAAATATATGTTCTTTGTTTTTTAATTTGTTTAATGTGCTGAATTATACTTATAGTTTTACGTATATTGAACCATCCTTGAGACCCTGGGAGAAAAGCAAATTGATCATGATGTATAATATGTTTGATGTGTTGCTGGATTCTGTTTGTTAGGATCTTGTTGAATATTTTTGCATCTATATTTATTAGTGATATTGGTGTATAATTTTCTTTTCTTGTTGGGTCTTCTTCTGGCTTGGGGATCAGGGTGATGTTTGCTTCATAGACCGTGTTGGGTAGACTTCATTCTTTTTCTATATTTTGGAACAGGATGAGTAATATAGATACTACTTCCTCTTTAAAGGTTTGGTAGAATTTTGATGTGAAGCCATCTGGTCCCGGGCTTTTCATTTTAGGGAGATGTTGTATGGTTGATGCTATTTCAGAACTTGATATAGGGCTGTTCAACATTTCCACTTCATTCTGGCTAAATTGTGCAAGGTGAGGTGCTTCCAAGTATTTTTCAATTTGCTTCAGATTTTCATATTTCTGAGAATAAAGTTTCTTGTAATATTCATTAAGGATTTTTTGAATTTCTGAGGAGTCTACGGTTATTTCCTCTTAGTCATTTCTGATTAATGAAATTAGAGATTTTACTCTTTTCTTCCTGGTTAGATTAGTCAAAGGTTTATCTGTTTTATTGACATTTTCAAAAAAACAACTTTTTGATTTATCGATCTGTTGTATAATTCTTTTCTTTTTTCAATTTCATTTAATTCTGCTCTAATTTTAGTTACTTCTTTTCTTCTACTGGGTCTTGGGTTGGAATGTTCTTCCTTTTCCAGTTACTTGTGATGTCTCATTAAGTTGTTAACTTCCTCTCTTTTCCTTCTCTTGGGGAAAGCTCGCAGTGCTATAAATTTCCCTCTTAGGACTGCCTTTGCAGCATTCCAGAAGTTCTGATAATTTGTGTCTTCATTGTTGTTTGTTTTAAAAATTTCAGGTTATCCTTCTTAATCTCATCTATGACCCAGCTATCATTCAGCATAAGGTTATTTAACTTCCATGTTTTTGTATGAATATGCAGATTCCTGCTGTTACTGAGTTCAACTGTTATTCCATGGTGGTCTGAGAAGATGCAAAGAATAATTTCTATTCCTTTAAATTTACTGAGGTCAGACTTGTGACGTAAGATGTGATCGATTTTGGAGTATGTCCCGTGGGCTGATGAGAAGTATGTGTATTCAGTTTTGTTGTGATGAAATATTCTGTAGATGTCTGCTAAATCCAAATGTTGGTTAGGTTTAATTTTAAAATTTCTTTGCTCAGCTTCTTATTGGAGGATCTATCCAACAATGTCAAAAGAGTGTTGAAATCTCCGACATTATGGAGCTGGAGGAAATCAAGTTGCTCATGTCTGTTAGTGTTTCACTTATAAGTTGAGGCGCATTCTGGTTGGGTGCTTAAATATTAATAATTGAAATCTCATCATATTGAGTATTACCCTTAACAAATATGAAGTGACCATTCTTATCCTTCCTTACATTTGTTGGTTTAAAGCCTATTGTATCTGCTAATAGAATTGCAATAGAATTGTATCTGCTTTTTTCTGATTACCATTTGCCTGAAATATGGACGACCATCATTTCACACTGAGTGTATATTTAAATTTTAAGGTAAGATGTGATTCTTGTATGCAGAAAATATCTGGCCTGAGTTTTTGTATCCAGTCAGCCAACCTTTGCTTCTTTAGAGGACAGTTTAAGCCATTCACATTAATGGAGAATATTGATAAGTCTGCTAAATTTTGGGTATTGAGTTTTTCAAAAGTCCAGTAGACATTTTTAATCCTTTCACCACTGTGGAAGTTGGAGTTTGATCAAAAGTTTCTGAATAAGTTTACTTTTGTGGTACAGGATTGGGCTTATCATTATGGAGGATAGTTCTGGGAATATCCTGAAGAGTTGGTTATGGCAAATTTCTTCAACATGTGAATGTCATTAAAGTATTTATTTTCTCCATCATAAATGAAACTCAATTTACCTGGATATCGGATTTGGCATTGAAAGTTTGTTTGTTTTAGAAGATTAAAAGTCGATCATGTATTTATTTTTTGAAAACCTAGACCTAAAATCAGCTTTTAGCACAGCTTCTGTCCCTGGCAATAGCTTCTACAGGACTTTCTTAGGCCTTCATCTCTCAAAGGATTGGAATCAACCAGAGCCAGTGTTAGAGACCAGCCCTCAGCCTGAATCTCAGGGAAACATGATGACAATGAATCTTGCCTACCTCTAGTTCAGCAGAGTGGCCCTCTTGTTAGACAATCTTACTTCATGACTTTATGATCAATCACATTTCTTCATACATGGGCCATGTCTCTTCTTCAACAAATCCTGATTTAGACATTTTCAAATAAATATCACTCAAAAAAATGGAGAACTTGATTTATTGTCATGTATTCAGTTTTGCAAAGGGTTTGTACTTATTCTTCCATCCTGGAATATAATACAGACATACATGGTCCTTTAAGCGAATTATATATGTCAAGGATATGTATATTGTGCATGTACATTGGCATAATAAATGTTCTTCATGAAATTAGGTTTTCTTCCATCTCTGTTTTTAAGAAAATCAGGCTATCTCAAACTATCTTCTCAGCATACTGTTTTTCATAAAAATACACTTCTTAAAATGTACGAAATTGCTGAGGCTATTGCAAAGAACAATGGTATTTTAAGAGCTAAATTTTGATTCAAATGACAAGAATATTATTTTTTTTTTAAGGGGCAAAAAAAAGAATCATAATGATTGAAGAATCTGGTTAAATGGATTTTGGGTAATTGAAGTTTTATTGTACAACTGCGTTTTACACCGATTTTCTCTAAGTGGTTGTGAAAAGGGACATATTTTTCACCACAACTTTGTAAACTTCTGTTTTCTTATTTTTAAGTCTGTTTTGAAATGGTACTTAAGTATTCTTTTAATTTTTCACTCATGTTTTTTTTTTCATTAAGTCATTTGTACACAAATCATGAATACAATTTTGTCATGATGGATTCAATGTCTTGATTATCCGTAGAAATTGGAGTGCTTACATGCGACTAATTAGCATAGTCTTCTGGTTTTACTGAAATAGAAGTATAAGTCTTCCCAGTGTGATTGGACAAAAATTGCTTGAGATTTGCTAACTAGGATACATCTGACTTTTCAGGAGACATTTCTCTTTAGTCCTGTGAAATCTCAGCTCAAATGAATTGTGAAATTCTTCTGAGGCGTAGGTTCTGCTTTGAAAGACAAGAGATGTTTAGTCATGTGCTGGGGGTTCATGACTGCAATTCAGAACCTCTCCTAAGTTGTTATTCCAACTGTGGCAGAGTTAGTTAAGATGGTTCCAAGTTATTTTCATTCAAGGGTAGTTGTAAGATTTAATGTTGTTCTTCAAGAGCAATCATGAGTATGTTCTCTATGGAGGTTTTTAAAAGAATTGCCCTATTTTGAAATCACAAATTTTCCTCTTCTCTATCTGACTTTTAAAATGGGTGCAATAGTTCAAATTAGTTTGGAATTAGAAAACTCAATAGCCTAACCCCCAAATGGTTAGCTTTTGTGACAATAAGCCTGAATCACAATCATCCAGGCACATGTCTAGTGGAAGATACGTTAGAACAGGCAATGCCTTGGAATCGATCTATTTTTTTTCTTATTACTTCTCTGACAAGAATAAAATTATAATACTAGAGTGACATGAGGACATTGATGTTTTTTGAAATACCTTAGATTCTCACTTGATGTTGAGTGGCCTTCTCTTGTCCTTTAATGGCACCTTTAATAGCACGTGTCAATTAAAAGCAGTGGGCTAGTCTTTATAGGCAGTGAAAGGAATCAGAACTCCTTTTAATATGTCTGAATTTCTAACCAGTCATCATTGCCATTCCGGCAACAACCCTGTTGCCTGCATAAGAATGAAGGCTTACAGGAAATGTGATAGGATGACAAAATACATGTACTAACAAATCAACAGGATGGAAATTTTGGAGGAAACAGGGGATAATAATATTATAAAAACTACACCATTCCTTTCTCTTGACTGATGGGAACCAAGAGTACCACAATGGGGCAAATGCTAAGAGTGAGAATCCTGGAAGGAAAGACACTCTGAGTAATAACTCTGAATAGTGGGAGAATGGAACAGACAAGTCTCCAGGGTCTTTATGTAGTTCAAAAGTGTCATCACTTCCTGCAATAGAGACCTCCCTAGACTAGGAAAAAGAGAGGGCCTCATGTCAAGAGCTACTGCTATGATGGAAGAGTCTTCCCCAGATGATGGAAAAAAGAGGGACCCAAAGTCTGGTGAGGATGAGGCATCAACGAGCTAGGGAGATGCAGAAGAATTAGAACTAGCTAGGAAAAATACACTGGGTGGGGACAGAAGTATGAACAAGGTTGCCACAAAGAGATAAAACAAGTAGTCAGAGCCACACACCATTTGGAGGACTACTCTGGAGGGGCAGCACTACCAAGCCAAATAGCAATAATACGGATGAAGAGACCAGTGATTGCCAGGTCAAAGGCACACCAAGTGGTGAGCGTTGTAGGACACATAAGAGCAAGTAGGTAAAGAAGGAGATCTCAGAAGGAGCAAAGTCTTGAAGGATCCCTTGAATGAAAAGATCTGCAATCCACTCACAAATGTCTCCAAGACTGTTTGTTTCAGGCCGAGACCAATTTTCCCATGAACCCTGAACAAATGACATAAAACAACAAGACAGACAAGGACCTGACATGAACTATGTCTATTAATCCACACTTACTCTCACATTTCTATACGTTCAGAACCAATACACACACTCGTACACCACTCAACAGACTCAGAGGTTGATCAGACCCCCCACTTCCACCCAAATTGTGGGAACCCCAGATGGATCTTACCTTGTCTTAGACGTCTGCCTGTATAGGTGCCTGTTCCTGCATGCCAGTTCCTCCCTGTGTTTGACTCCCTGAAGACTCATCAAGGGGACCTGGAGGATTAGCAGAAACCACCAGGTGCATCTGAACTCTCCCTCCCAAGGTGGTCTCATCCATCTCCACCAGTCATCTTGACTAGATTCTCTGAGGCTGTTTTCTAAACTTGTTAGAGAAAAGGCTCAAAAGCACCTGTGAATGAATAGGGGGGCATCCCACATTAAAAGCTCATCACTCAAGTTCACAAAGGGTCCTAAGGTGTTCCTTGGAGAACTCTGTCTGTGGAAAAATATCCTTCAAATGTTTGAAAAGACAGCTTAGGGGTGAGTCTGGTTTTGGTGATGAAAACACTATGTTGTAAAAAAGCAAAAGTACAAACTAAAATATATTAACTAAATGCATAAGACATAAATGGAACAGGAATGAACTAAAATATGTACTTTTGTGTAACTGTGGTTTGGGGTCCCCATTAGCATCCCAGTGTTCTGTGGGAGCCCCCAATGGGCCAATAGCTCAGTAACCCATGGTTCCTGCTTCTGACAGGCCCAAAGCCCGGGAGTATGAGGTTACTGTCTCACAGGTTTACAGGACCAACCTCAGTCATCATTCTTGAGGATAGAAATCAAAGTCTCTTTTCACCTGCCCTCTGAACCCCAATTTCCCCATGGACTGAGGCCACAGCAACGATGTCTCAGCAGCAGAAATGTCTTGCTGTCTCTGGCTGGGCTAAAACTCACCATTGGTTTTTCTTCTAGCATTTTCAGGGATGGGATGCTCTACTGACACACGCTTCTGACAGTCTCTGACAGGCCAATAGCCCAGCAACCTGGGGTTCCTGTCCACAGCTCCATCCCCTTTGGCTTTCCCTCAGAGGTTCCTAAAGGCCCTACACAACTCACAACAAACAACTACAACAAACAGTTATATATTATCACAGTGGTTTACAAGAACAAATAAGCACAACAAGAAATTTACACAAGTTGTTACACTCATGTTTGCAGACACTAGGCAGATATAGGTGTTTAAATTTCTTCCCTGTGGAGGTGGACTTTGGCAGAATTTATGAGTGACTGTCAGCTTTTCTCCTCAGGGCATTGGGTACTATAGGGTCCCTGGAAAGTTTCCAGGGGGCTTCTAACGAAAGCTCACCCTGGAGGCCGCCTGAGTATCGGCAGTGTCAGTGTCTGGAGAACCTCCCTGGAATCTCTATAATGTTATGTCCAGGAGTCCCCTCAAAGACCACACCACCAGACAAGTCAAATTAAAGAGGAGAACTTTTATTGAATAGTTGGCTGGCAACTGCCCCAGTGTCTTAAAATGAAGCTTCTGAGTGCAACCCTGAATTGAGTGAGGCTCTGAATTTTAGAAGGCATAACTTTTCCAGGGCTCAAGCATGCATAATTCCAGAAGCGAAAGCAACAGAGAGTGAGGTGTGTTAGTCAGTTTATTAGGCTATGATCACAAGAGCACTTAGTAATTCACTTTCACAAAAAAATACAATCTACAATCTCCTAAGGTAATGTAGGGAGGGGGACTCGCAGGTGAGGGTCAGAAACAACATGATCATAAAAAGGGATAATCACCAAGGATATAATCACCAGTGTAGTTAGTAACTTACATCACTAACAATTGTAGAGGAGTGCATTCATAGTTATACAATGGAGGGACACAGAAGAGGAACCGGTTTTGAAACTAATGGAACATAACAGAAAAAGAGTAAACAGTAAAGTGGAGTCAAACTTGCTCTTTTAACATTCCCATATCATATACTGATGGCATGAAGACCACCTTAACACCAGAACATAGGATGTCGTACAAGTCTGCTAAAATGTGTACACAGAGGAGGTTCCACCCAAATAGAGAGTCCTTTAGCTTTCCCACAGTTATTCTGACTTTAGTTATTCCTACGGGTTTATTTGGAAAAAAAAAATCAAAGCATTCATTTCTTTGTTGAAAAGTCAGTGGTGAATTGGCACAGAATTCTGTGTAGTTCGTGGAAGGGAGGACTTCACTAAACTTTGAAACAAGTTATATTATTTCTGGCTTCTCTGGCATATACTTGATATGAGAATAATGCCTTAACACATTTGTTTTTCCTTTGTGTAAGGATTTTCTAAAAAACATTCCAGAAAGCATTGTTGCAAAAAGGCTCTACCACGAGTGGCTGTCCGTAATGGAGAAAAGCAGCGACAGACAGAAAATTGAAAAAATTAAAAGGTAATTATTTTAACATTTATGTCTCAAAAATTAATTTTATACCTTACATTTTATAATTTGTCTATTAAAACTCAAAGTTATATTCATGGGCAGCAGGTTAGAAGTTGGCTTCTATTAGCTTGTCACTATCATTGTTTTCTCACTAATCCAATAAGCATGAAATGCTTGAACATTGTGCCCCTTCTGTGTAAATGACTTTTAATGAATGAAAAGAGCTATTATTCATTAATTCACTAGCTGTTATGTGGGTCACTATGAAATTTTTGAGAGACACAAAAATGAAGAAATGTAAAATCTCTACAGACACAATCAAATGGAACCCTGCCAGAAACCCCAATAAGACTTGCAAATTGAAACTTGCATGGAAGAGTCAGAAAGGGGAGTCAACTGTGCTTTTTGGAAGTGAATTAATGCAGCATAACACAGGCTACAATTTATGATCTTAATTTTGGTAAATATCAAAGTAATTAAACATCTCTATTAATTCTTGAACTGAAGACATAGAGAGAATATGACTTATTTCCTCTTCTCAAGAAATTCAGTTTGGGAAAGATAGATAAACCAAGAAATTACTGTCAGTGCAGTATAATCTGTCCTATAAAAGAGATATTTAGAGAATATTGTGGGAACAAAGCAGAGAATCACTCAGCTCAGCTTCTTGAGTCATGTCAGTAAAAAAGGGAGATGTATAGTGTCAGTATGATCACAAAAAGTAAATTGTTTCTTCTCGTGCCAAGGGAAATTTTGGGACCAATTCGATAGTCCTTGCTTGGATATATCCAACATGATAAGAGAATAGAAAAGAAATGTTTATTTACTCTGACTAAAGAGTGTGCGTTCTGTGAAAATTCAGGACACTCATTATCATTTACGTGCATGTTATTGTTTAGTATAGATATTTTTCCTTGAACATCTTTTAAATATAAATTATATGCATACTTTTGGGGATTGTTGGAACGTAGTACAGATATTGAAGATACCAGAAACTAAGCCATGTGGCATAATCATAACTCCACTTCCATTAGGTTTTGGTGTAAGCCATTTAGATAGCATCAAATTCTACATATTTGTTTGGTCATTGTTCACAATATCGTTTATCTATATTTATAATACACATATCATTCATATATGTATTTATCCTATGTACCATTAAAAGATAAATATTTTTTAAAAGGCTATGTTGGCTCAGACCCTGTAGCTCAGAGGCCAGAACGATGGCCACATACACCAGGACTGGCAAGTTCAAACCTGGCCTGTCCCAAACAACAATAACAACAACAACAACAAAAATAGCCCAGCATTGTGTTGAGTGCCTGAGGAGTTTCTTGGGAGGCTGAGGCAAGAGAATTGCTTAAGATCAAGGCTGTGCAGTTGCTGTGAGCTGTGATGCCACAGCACTCTACTAAGGGAGACATAGTGAGACTCTGTCTCAAAATAAACAAATAAATACATACATACACAAATAAAATAAAGTGAGATAAAATAAAATACTATGTCTCTCATGAAAATATGAAATAAATGCATATCAATGCTTTTAGTTAAATTAATAATTAATAAGGAAATCAGTAAGATAGTGTAGCCATCTTTATAGATTGCACATTATGAAACCTTACGTATTTGAACCAAATTGAGCCAGAAATACTGAAATAAATTTACAAAATGATGCAAATATCCCCCTTTCTACCAGAGCAAGTGTTCAGAGAAATCTGTTGACTCTCTACCACACAGATTTTTCAATTCTTTTGCCATGTTTTATGTACACTGCTAACAATTATCTTCACCTGACAGAGATGTAAACAGTCCTGGTTGTGAAAAGGCTTAAGGATCCCATAGTATCCCCAAAGCGTTTACTAGATGCCTTATTTTATATAGAATACACCCAGTAATCTTTTGGTCCATTTGAAAGTCCTGCATAATTCCTCCTCAGAGGAATTATACTTCTTTTCAGACTATTATGCTGAAGAAAGTCTTTTCTGTGATTTGTACAAAAGGAGTCAGACATGCTTGTTTTCCTCAGGTTGCAGATTCTTTTATTAAAAAAGCAACAATGGTGAATATCAGCTTGTCCATGTTTTCTGAGTGGGAGTAACACAATATTTTGGTAAATAATCAGGTAAACACAACTGTAGCCCAGAATGAAAGAGGGAAGAGGAGAGTGAGGAGAAGGAAGGGAACAGGACGTGTGGAGGGTGGGTAATTAGTGGAACTTCACCTAGGGTGTATATTGCAAGGGTACATGTCAATCAATTAAGAGTAGAGTATAAATGTCTTAACACTATCATTAAGAAAGTGAGGTGAAGGTTATGTTAACCAGTTTAATGTAAGCATTCTAAATTGTACACAAAATCAGCACATTGTACCCCATAAATGCATTAATGTACCGAGTTATGATTTAATAAAAAAAATTGTTAAGAGATAAAAAGAGAGAGAAAAAGAAAAGAAAAAAAGAATCTCTTTGCAATTACCAAATGAGAATAGTAGAAAAGAAAGTAATGAAAACGTGACACATATGTAAAAAGTGATAGAAAGGAGGTAAGATTTGGCTCTGCATCCTGTTGCACAGTGGTTATGGCGCCAGACACACACACTGAAAGATCCAGGTTTGAACACGGCTTGGGCCAGCTAAACAATGGCGAAACACCTGCCCAAAAAAAAGAAAAAATGGCTGGGCATTGTGGCAGGTGGCTGTAGTCCCAGCTGCTTAAAGGGCTGGAGCAAGAGAGTAGCTTGAGCCCAAGAGTTTGAGGTTGCTGTGACAACTGACAACTGATACTGCAACACTCTACCCAGGGTGACATAGTGAGGCTCTTTCTCAAAAAAAAAAAAAAAAAAAAAAAAGGAATGAGGCAATATTTGGAACAAAATCAACCACAGAAGATGGTGGAGCAGACAATGAACTCTCAGAATGGACGGGGTGGTCTTTACAGCTGGGATTTGGTTCTTCACCTAGAGACAGCATTTCTGTGTTGCCAGTTAAAAATAAAGGAGCAATTTAAATTTAATTACTGTTTAATTTCATCAGGAAGGTTTTGGTGGGTTGTGGTTGAGAGTAATCTAAATGTTGCAAGATTTACCTAAGCTTCAACATATTGAGCTAGTTTCAGGGAAGTATTTCATGAAGGCTATTCGTTTATAAATGACACTTATTTGAATTCTACTAAGTTTTCGTTGTGTTGTGAAGACAGTGTATAAATATGCCCCCCCCCCAAATCTCCAGTGTTTCTTTTCTCATTGTCTCCCTGCAGTTCTCACTTTATTGGGTTCCACATTAACTGAAACTTGGGTATCTGAGCTGGGTTCCTATTTGCCTTGTACATCATGCAAAGTTAGTGTTGCCTGCCTTTACAAGATTGAAATAAATTGCCTTGCTTACCGAGTGCATTTTTCTGTATTTAGGCTATTAGACCAGTTACCAAGAGCAAACGTTGTGCTCTTACGGTACGTGTTCCTGGTCTTAAGTAATATCGCTGAACTCTCCGCGGCAAATGAAATGGATGCTTTACACTTAGGGGTGTGTATGGCTCCAAGTATTATCTGGCATCCTTCTGCAAGCAGAGAAGAAATGGCCTTTGCAGAAAAGGTAATGAAGTTTTTGTATTATACTTTCTGGGGAACTGAATCACCATTTGTAAAGGAAATGGAAGGTATTTAGTCTTAAAGACAATGTCTTATAGAAGTTAAATAGAATGCACTTTCTTAAATTTAAGTCTACTATATAAAATGCTATTTATCAACATGTTATATGAAAATAAATGCTTCTTTTTATACGTTAATCAGCTTGTGGAATTTGTGATAAAAAACTGCCGCAACATCTTTGGAGGACACGTCACTGCCCTGTTTGGAGAGTCATCCGGAATATAAAATACTCAAGAAAAACCCTCAGGTACTGTCAATAATTGGGTTGCTTTTGGTGAAAAATTGACTCATGTCTCTGAAGATGCTGTCACAGTTGTTTTCTTCAAAGCCATGCAAGCTGAAGGAAAGCAAGCCTGGTATGCGGCTCAACAGAGCCCTGGGTTTCCCATCATTTCTTAGAAGGCCTGCTAACAGGTCAGGGTATTTAACAGGATGGTAGGGTTAAATAAGGTGTGTGATAAGTTCCTAGCTTTCATAAGTTATCAGAGGCAGCATGCTACAGTAGGATGGTTTGAACTTTTTTTTGAAAAATTAAACTTTATAAGAAATTTTTGTTTTTGAGATAGTCTCTCAATTTATCACCCTCAGTAGGGTTCTGTGACATCACAGCTCACAGCAATCTCCCACTCCTGGGCTTAGGTGATTCTCTTGTCTCAGCCTTCCAAGTAGCTTGGACTACAGATGCCTACCACAATGCCCAGCTAAGAAATTCTAATATATGTCCTATATATTGTTGAAACTGGAATAGAAAGCTCAGAATTAGTAGAGGCAGGACTGATGTTCTTATTTTTCTTTTTTCCGCTCCCTGATTCTTGAGACACTTCTCAGAATTTTACTGTGCTATGAGATCATTTGACAACAATTTGCATTATTGGCAGATAAGCAGATGTTAAAATTAAAGACAAAAGAAACCTCCAGGTTACGAATTCCTATATCACTAACTGCTAGTTATGTTATCTTTGGCCAATTGTTTTATGCCACTGAGCATCAATATCTTAATCTAAAAAATGTGGATGAAAGTTTCTTTACGATTACTGTAAATATGAAATGAGGTAATGGATATTACAGAAACTTGAGCAAAAGAAACTGATAGACTTAGTCAATGGATTTCCCAAGAGTAAGCTATGTTTAACATCCAGCAACCCATGTTAGAAGGTACATTCTTATGCAGAACTAGGTATATGGAATTATTTTTTTTACTTTTATTTTGTTATTACCACTTAGTCTAATGACATTTTCATTGTTTGGGAAAATTTTGCATAGAGAAAGACCATTCATCAGGACCTAAGATAAATCTAGTACACCTCAACAGGCATTTCCCATTTTAACACCTGTGGTAATATTGTAATAGTTTCTTTATTGGCAGTAGGATTTGAAATACATTACCTAAAAAGACAATAAAACTAAGCATTATAGTTCATTTCTAAGGAAATATGGGTTTATTCGTGCTAAGTACGAGTGTTAATCCTGTTTGATTTTTTGACAGATAAATCTAGCTTTCCAGAGAGCAATGCTTCCTCATGTGAGAGCTTGAAGAAAAAAGCTACTGTGCTGCTGGCCCACAGTGTGATGAATCAAAGAAAATGGTCCAATTGAATTGAAGCATTGACTCGCTTATAATGTCTCTGGACTCTGGCCTTGATGCCCTTGAATTCTAAATGAGCTTCAGAGCTTCCTGTATGACCTTTAGTTCAGGTGGACCAGCCTCCTAAAGACAAGCTGATGGATGTAACAATGTGCAGAGATATTCCACCACAGAATCCTGCCAAGATTCTGTCTAGCACTTGTCCACAGCTGCAGCATATGTTAAAAAAAAAAAATAGAAAATGCTGTAAGCTGTCCTGTATAAGCTCCACCTTTTTCTACAAGGCTAATTCTATCACATTAACAGCTGTGGCTCACCTGTAGCCCTAGCTACTTGGGAGCTGATTTCCCAGCAGAAACTTTGTAGGCCAGATGAAGAGTTCCTATCTTGAATGCACTTCAACAAATTTCTGACAATGTAGCATTCTTTAACCTGCAAACTACAGTTCGTATTTGATGGAGGAATCAAATCTTCTCCTGACTTGCAAACAAAAAGTGAAGCTGAACAGCTCCTATCTTGAGAAAATACATCTAACTTCCATGAAGAAATCAAGACAGAGGATAAAAAGTTGGAAAAGGTTGATACTAAGCATGAAAGTGCACAAAGTCAGGTCATTCAACACAATGAGGAGGAGGAAGAGGAAGCTGAGGAAGAGGAGGAAGAAGAGGAGGAGAAGGAGGAGTCCAAACCAAGAGTGAAAATGATATTGCTAATGTTTTTAATCTCTGATTGATTATTCAGTATGAATTACTAAAAAAGTAATAAATGGTTCACCAAGTTGATTATTGGGGAGGATTAAAAAGTTTAGATAAAAGAATGCAATGAAAAAGGTCTGAATTTTTAGCCAAAAAGCCATGGCTCTTCCATCATGAAAAAGCACCAGTTCACACAGCACTGTCTGTGAGGGAGTTAAGAGCAAGCAACATCATTTTCACTCTTGGTTTGGACTCCTCCTTCTCCTTCTCCTCTTCCTCCTCCTCCACTTCCTCCTCCTCCTCTTCACCCTCCTCTTCCTTCTTCTCCTCCACCTCTTCCTTTCCCTCATCTTTTCCCTCCTCCTCCTCTTCCTCCTACTCCTCCTCTCCCTCTTCCTCCTTCTCCTCCTCCTCTTCTTCCTCCTCTTCCTACTCCTACTCTTCTCCCTCTTGCTATTCCTCCTCTTCCTTTTCCTCTTCCTCTACCTCTTGCTCTTCCTCATATTCCTCCTCTTTCTCTTCTTCCTCCACTTCCTGCTCCTTCACTGGGTAAAAGTTTGGACAACAATATTATTTTATACTATTGAAAATCCTAAGAACCTGGAAGTTGTAGTTCTCATTGTAGATACCAGTGACTTTAAAGCAGCAAAAGTAAAATTAGACAAAAATACATATTATAATTGTTCTGAAAACCATGTTTGCAAACAATCCAGGTTTGGGGTTGTTTTACCACTGCTTAAAAAAAAATAAATGGGGCGGCACCTGTGGCTCAAGGAGCAGGGCGCCGGTCCCATATGCCGGAGGTGGCGGGTTCAAACCCAGCCCCGGCCGAAGAAAAAAAAAAAATAAAAAATAAAATAAAATAAAATAAATGAAATACCAATACAAGCCTGAAACTAAGCATCAAAGTGCACAATGGAAATCAGGGAATTCTCCACAAGAAGAGGATGCAGAGGAGAACAAGGAGGATGACCATAAGGAGAAGGAGGAGGAGCTGAAATGAGCAGGAAAGAGTGGAAGAAAGAAGAGCAGGAGTGGAATTGGAGGAGGTAGATTAGGAGGAGGAAGAAGAGAAAGAGGAGGAAGAGAAGGTGAAGGAGGAGAAAGAGGAGGAGGAGGAAAAGGAGGAGAAGGAGGAGGAAAAAAATACGGAGGAGGAAGAGGAGGAGAAGGAGAAGGAAGAGGAAGATGTAGAGAAGGATGAGGAGGAAGAGGAGGAGGTAGAGCAGGAGAAGGAGGAAGAGGAGGAGGAGGAAGAAGAGGAGGAGGAGGAAGAGGAGAAGGAGAAGGAGGAGTCCAAACCAAGAGTGAAAATGATGTTGCTTGCTCTTAACTCCCTCACAGACAGTGCTGTGTGAACTGGTGCTTTTTCATGATGGAAGAGCCATGACTTTTTGGCTAAAAATTCAGACCTTTTTCATTGCATTCTTTTATCTAAACTTTTTAATCCTCCCCAATAATCAACTTGGTGAACCATTTTTAATTTTTTAGTAATTCATACTGAATAATCAATCTGAGATTAAAAACATTAGCAATATCATTTTCACTCTTGGTTTGGACTCCTCCTTCTCCTCCTCTTCTTCCTCCTCTTCCTCCTCGTGTTCCTCCTCTTACTCCTCCTCTCCCTCTTCCTATTCCTCCTCTTCCTTTTCCACTTCCTCCGCCTCTTGCTCTTCCTCATCTTCCTCCTTTTTCTCTTCTTCCTCCTCTTCCTGCTCATTCACTGGGTAAAAGTTTAGAAAACAATATTATTTTATACTATTGAAAATCCTAAGAACCTGGAAGTTGTAGTTCTCATTGCAGATACCAATGACTTTAAAGCAGCAAAAGTAAAATTAGAAAAAAATACATATTATAATTGTTCTGAAAAATATGTTTGCAAACAATCCAGGATTGGGGTTGTTTTATCACTGCTGAAAAATAAAATGAAATACCAATACAAGCCTGAAAATAAGCGTCAAAGTGCACAACGGAAGTCAGGCAATTCTCCACAAGAAGAGGAGGATGCAGAGGAGAACAAGGAGGATGACCATAAAGAGGAGGAGGAGCTGAAATGAGCAGAAAAGAGTGAAAGAAAGAAGAGCAGGAGTGGAATTGGAGGAGGTAGATTAGGAGGAGGAAGAAGAGAAAGAAGAGAAGGAACAAGAGGAGGAGGAAGAGGAGGAGAAGGAAGAGGAGGAGGAGAAAGAGGAGAGGAGGAAGAGGAGGTGGAGGGAAAAGATGAGGAGGAGAAAGAGGAGGAGGAAGAGTAGGATGAAGAGGAAGAGGAGGAAGAGTAGGATGAGGAAGAGGAGGAGGAAGAGGAGAAAGTAAAGGAGGAGCCCAAACCAAGAGTGAAAATGATGTTGCTAAAGTTTTTGATCTCAGAGTAATTATTCAGTATGAATTTGTTAAAAAAATGAACAAATGGTTTACCAAGTTGAGTTTGGGAAGTATTAAAAAAGCTAGATAAAAAAATTCAACAGAAAAGGTCTGAATTTGTAGCCAAAAAGTCATAGCTCTTCCATGATGACAAGGCACCAGATCACATAGCACTGTCTGTGAGGGAGTTAATAGTGAGCAACATCATTTTCACTCTTGGTTTGGCCTCCACCTCCTCCTCCTCCTCCTTCTGCTCCTCCTCCTCTTCCTCTTCTTCATCTTCCTCCCCCTCTTCCTCCTGATCTTCATCATCCTCCCTACTTGTCTCATCTGTCCATTATGACTTATTCCTTTCTGTGAAGGTAATGAAAACATTGAAAGGAAAACATTTTGATGATATTAAGGACATCAACAGTAATATTAGATTAACTCTAGTGGCCATTCCAGAAAAAGATACTAGACATCACCAAAGGACTAATAACAAGAATATATAGGCAAGTCAAGAAAATCAATAAGATTAAATAATTTTATTAACTGAGCAAGAGAGAAGAATAGAAACTTGTCTCACTAAAACAGATTAATGGAAAAACTAATTGTGAATACATGCTCTTTGTCATTAATTTTCAGAGAAATATAAATCCAAACCATTAAGATTTCAGATTGCACCTGTCCCCAGTGAGAATACCCCAATCATAAGGTCTCAAAGCAGCAGATGCTGGCATGGGTGCAGAAAGAAAGCAATACTCATGCACTCGTGATGGAACTGCAACTACTATGGCCCATATGGAAAGTAGTATGAAGAGGCCTAAAAGAGCTAAGCATGGGCCTACTATTTTATATGAATCCCATTACTAGAAATTTTCCCAAGATAATAAAGGCACATTTTATTAAGATACCAGCCTTTGAATGTTTATAGCAGCACAATACACAATCATGAAGATGTGGAAATAACCCAAGTGACCTTCAACACATGGAGTCATAAATTCTGGAATATTTATATGTATCATGGAATGCTATTCTACACTAACAAAAGGTGGATATTTTGTATCTTTTGCAACACATGGATGTAATTGGAAGCCAGGCTCCTTAGTGAAGTGTCACAAGAATCAACAACAAACATCACATGTACTTAGTCCTAAAGTGCACCATTATATTAATACATGCTCCTATGAGAGAAAACTCAATGGGATTCAAGGAAGAAGTCTGGTAAATTCCCACTCAACATGTGCATTGCACCCCTGTTTGAAGGACACATTTGCAACTCAGACTTCAACCTTACTTATGCGAACCATGTAACTTAACTGTGCTCCCATATTAATCTGAACTTAAAAAAAACATAGTTAATCAAAAAATTAAGAGTACGACTATGTCTGTTGATGAATAAAACAATGTGAAATGTTCAGTGTAAGTGAGTGGCCATCTCTACACCATTTCTCAGTCACAAGCCTTCCCAACTTCATTCTAGGAAGCAGTCCATTCATGCATCCACAGGAGAGAAAATCATGATTCAAGAACTTTGGGTAACTTCAAAGACGTCACGAATAAAAAATGCGATGGAAAAGAAAATGGTCGCTCTTGATATCCTTCTTCTCAGGATTAGTAGCATCTGTCTTGCCTGCTTATTAAATGTGTTAGTTTGTGTTTAAAACACAAATATGCTCAAAGAGAATATATCCAAAATAAAAGTGGTCTAACTTCAGAAGACTTTGAATGTCTTTAAACATTGATCTTTCTACAGAAGACTTTAGAAAACATTTCTTTCTTCAGTTAAGTAATTGGTAGATTCTGAAATAGAAACTTTTACTACTAGTGTTTTGATAAAGATCTGACTTTTGCTCTTGAAAAAGTAGGTTATCACTTTTTAAAACACAGCCCATTGAGTCTTCAGGAAAAAGCATGGTAATGTGACTTTGGGGTTAAGACTCTTGTGTCTTGAATCTCTTGGGTTTCAAGTTTCTACTGTCTCAAAGCTATGAGGAATCTCTTGGTGGTGACTCAATTTATTTTTCAGGCACCCTACACACAGCCTGGAGATGAGGTTCTTTGTTTTGCTTTTGGTCTGCATTTGTCCTTTGGGAGGATGGTTCTCATCCTACCAGCTATTATCTCCTCACTCAGCTTCACCTTACACCACATCCTTCTTCTTGTGCTGCTCATTTCATTTTGACATGTTTTTCCTTTCTGTAGGATTGGAAGGTGACACACTGTTTTTTATCCAGGCTGAGTGTCAAAGCTCTTTTTCCACCATTTCCTGGATTGTATTGAGTGTTTTCTATACCCATAGATGGGCTACAACTGCTTTGTTACCACATGATACTCTCTACACTACATCATTATCAAGAACCACAGAATGAGCACCATATTAGACAAGGGAGATCATATTTAGTTTCATTCAGGGCATCTTTCTCACCACTGTCACCTTCCCATTGCCCATCTGGGGCCTCATTAAAGTGGAGTACCTTGTGTGAAATCCCAGTATCTGGAAACTGGCTTGTGAAGATACCCCAGCCTTAAAGATGGCGGAGTTCATCAATGTGAACCTCATGTCACCAGGCTGTTTTCTTCTCATTCTCCTTTAGAGACCCATCATCCACTTGCTCCATCTTGCAAATATTCTCTACTATGGGCTAATGCTGTGTTTTCTTCACTCACACTTCCCACTTCACTGACATTCTACTCCTGTATGTGTAAGTGGTCTTCACTTACCTGAGGTCAACCCTAAAGCCCTTGCCGGATACAACTACTCACATTATGAATAATGTCATATGTCCCATGTTGAATTCCTTAGTATATAGCCTCAATCATAAGAATTTGAGGATGGTATAATGGAGGATGGTATGACATTAACTGGGCTTCATTCCTGTGCAGTAGTAGAGTTAAGTAGCTCACACTTTTTCACATGTTTTGGAGGTTAGAAGCATTTTTATTCGCACAAGTAGTTTTGATCTTGAGAAGACAGCAGTTATCAATATTTCCATTCGACTATGTGAAGACTAAGACTTGAAGAGTTAAAGTAACTTGTGCAAGTACACTTTAGGAGTGTATGGCAGAAAGGAAACTCTAGGGCTGTTTTTCTGACTGCAGAGCCTGTGCTATCTTGAGTATTTGTTACTGCTCAAGATGGAGCTATGGAACTCTTCTCTGAAGATGGAGCTATGGATCTCTTCTCAGTAGGAAAACAACCAAAAACTTCTGTGTCTCAATCTTTATTTTCTTCATCCTCATCCATCCTCTGTTCTGCCCAGCCCACCCTTGCACTTCACCTTGGCTGCACTACTACATCTCCAAATGCCTTCATTGGAAAAACATTCATCTTATTGTTCTTAGAGGTGTTCAAATAGTGGGAGGAATGCATCTTCATGGTTGCAGATGGCATCCTTTTACTTCCATTCCATGAAGTCGTATAAAGATAAAGACCTTTCTGGCTAAGAAAGGAGGCAGATCTCTTGAAGGCAAAGCAGAATTACCAGTGTGCTGTATCACTGCCAATCCCTGGCCATTGAGTTCAGATCTGAAAGAGGCCCTGGCTCTGAACAGGCACCATGCGAATCAGAAGAGAAGGTAAGTTAAGGAATCCATGGAGTTGTGATGGTGCTGTTATCACATGTTTTAGAACCAGGATTTGGCTCTGTCTCGCTTAACACAACATGGAGGATGTACTGGGTCCAAGCTATAATTTTGTGTTCTTGGCTTCTCTGTTCACTGAAACAGTGACACCAAGACACACCTGAAAGTGACTTTTTTTCCTTACTAGATTCATTTGTTAATATGGGGATAGATATGATTAGATTAATATGCGGATAGATATGATTAGGTTCTGTAGTTGATTTTTACAGGGTTAAAATTTGAATTGTAAGTGTGTATACCTAAGAAGTATGCAATATACCCATACAGTGTACCTGTTGCATGGAAATTTACATATGCCCTATCCCCGTCTCACTGACTTGAGTTTCAAAGACTTTTTCCTCTAATGTGTGCATTTAGGTGCTTATTTACTAGTCCAAATTTAGCGCTTATTAAATGTGGTTTTAGTTTTTGCATTGTTGTGATACTTATGAGAATGGACTCCAATTTTATCTAGCTTTTTACAAAAGATACGAAACCCCATTTTTTTCCCCACAGTTATTGGCCAGGGCTGGGTTTGAACCCACCACCTCTGGCATATGGGCCCAGCGCCCTACCCCTTGGAGCCACAGACACTGCACACAAACCGTATATATATATATATATATATATATATATTTTTTTTTTTTTTTTTTTTTTTTTTTTTGCTGTTTTGGGGAGTGGCTAGGCTTGAACCCGCCACCTCCGGCATATTTGGCTGGAGCCCTACTTCTTTGAGCTACAGGTGCCGCCCTAAACCCCATAATTTTTGAAGCAGAGTTGTATTCTGTGGTTTACACAGACCATAATCTATTAATACATTCATGTGTTGGAGGTCATTTCCATTGTTTCCACATCTTTGTAATTGCAGATTGTGCTGCTATAAACATTGAATTGTAAATATCTTTATGATAAAATATCTTTTTGTTTCTTTTGTGTAAATACCAAGTAGTGGAATGACAGAATCTAATGGTAGGACTACTTTTTGTGCTTGGAGGAATCTCCATACTACTTTCCCAAGATGTTGTAAGTAGTTTTCACTCTCATCAGCAGTCCTGAGTGTTCCTTTCTCTCGACATCTTTGCACCATTTGATGTCTTGGAAATTTATGACATCATCCATTCTTAGTGGGCATAGTGATGTCTCCATATTGTATTTATTTGCATTTCCTTGATGATTAGGAACAATGAGCATTTTTCAGGTACTTATAGTCCAGTAGACTATTCCCATAAAGGTTGTGTTCATGTCCCTTGCACAGTTTCTAAAGAAGTTGTTCAATCTTTTCTTATTGATTTGCTTGGGTTCTTGTAAGTTCTGGTTATTGTTTCTTTGTTGAATGTGTACCGTGCACATGTCTTTTCCCATCCAATTGGTTGTCTCTTTGCTATGTTATATCATTTAGGTCTGCAGAAACTTTTTCACTTGATCCAATCTCATTTGTTTAATTTTGTTTTTGCTGTGATTTCCAGAATTGTATTCTTTACAAAGCATTTTCTAAACTGAAAATATTAATAGCTTTTCCCACACTTTAATCTGGTGTCTTTATAGTTGTGTGTCTTATGTTTAAATCTTTTATCTATTGTGAACGGTAAGAGGCGCAGCTTCTGTTTCAGCTTTTTTACATGTGACTAACCAGCATTCCCAGCACCATTTATTTAATAGGAATTCACTTCCACAATCTATGGTTTTGTGTGTTTCATCAAAGATACTATGGAAATATAAGGCTGGTTTCATGTCTAGACTCTCTGTTCTATTCCATTGATCTATGACTTTAATGTTACAACAGTATCTTGCTGTTTCATCATTATATACTTGTTGTATAATCTAATGTCTGGTAAAATGGAGTCTCCAGATTTGTTCTTCTTCGGGAGAATTGCATTGGCCATTTCTTTTTTTTTGCTTGTTTGTTTGTTTTCCTAATTCCAAAAGAAGCATAAAACTATTTTTTTCAAGATCTAGAAAATACAATGTTCATATTATAATAGGGATTTCATTGAATCTTTAGATTACTTCAGGTAGTATCTGCATTTGAACAGCATTAGTTCTTTTCTCTGTTCACATCATCTGTAATTTTTTTCACAGTGTTTAATAGTTCTATCTGGAGAGATTCTTCCTATCCTTTGTGAAATATATTTTAAGGTCCTTTATTTATTTATTTTTGACGCTATTGCGAAGCAAATTGTGTCCTTGATTTTATTCTCAGTTTGAGTATTGTTAGCATATATGATGGCCCCCCATCTGAGTACATTGTTTTTTATATCTTGGGATATTGTATCTGTCTTGAAATCCCATTAGACACTTGGTTGGATCTTTGTAATTTTCTAGGTACAAGATCATATCATCAGCTTTTGGCAAAGAGTGAGAATTTCTCCACGTCCTGGGCGGTGCCTGTGGCTCAAGGAGTAGGGTGCCGGTCCCATATGCTGGAGGTTGCAGGTTCAAACCCATCCCCGGCCAAAAAACCACAAAAAAAAAAAAAAAGAGAATTTCTCCACGTCCATACCCAATTATAGATACATTTGCTTTTTTTTAAGAACAGGAATTTGATTTATCACATCAATAAACAAATCCTAAAATCACAATACTGAATATTCAGATTTTTTCCTTTTTTTTTATTAAATCATAGCTTGCACATTAATGCGATCATGGGGCACCATACACTGGTTATACAGACCATTTAACACATTTTCATCACACTGGTTAACATAGGCTTCCTGGCATTATCTTAAGTTATTGTGTTAAGAGATTTATATTCTACATTTACTAAGTTGTTGTATATGTACACCATGGAATATTATGCAGCCTTAAAGACAGATGGAGACTTTACCTCCTTCATGTTTACATGGATGGAGCTGGAACATATTCTTCTTAGTAAAGTATCTCAAGAATGGAAGAAAAAAGTATCCAATGTACTCAGCTCTACTATAAAACTAATTTATGGCTTTCATATGAAAGCTATAACCCAGTTATAACCTAAGAATATGGGAAAGGGGGAGAGGGAGTGGAGGGAGGTGGAAGTTGGGCAGAGGGTGGATGATTGGTGGGATTACACCTGCGGTGCATCTTATATTTGATTTTTTTAAATCTGATTATTCTGTGTTGGACTTCCAGAACCATGTAGAATTGTAGTGGTGATAAAGGACATACTCATCAGATTTTGATTTAAGGGGAAATATTTTCAGTTTTTCTCAACTCAAAATCTTGCTGGGTGTGGATTTGTCATAGAACACCTCTATCAATTTAAGGAATGTCACATCTATGATAATTTCATTGAGTTTGTTATTTAAGAAGGTGCTGACATTTGGCTGATGCTTTTTCTGTATCCATGGACTGGATCCTATAGTCTTTGTTATTACTTCTTTTTAATGTACTATAAAAGTGGTAAGTTACACATCTCTGGGAAGAAATCCACTTGTCATCAACTTTTTATTTTATTTATTTATTTTTTTGTGGTACAGCAGGATTTTGTGTGTTGAGTTTTATAGAGTACTTTTGCATCTATAGCCATTAAAAATGTTGGGAGTTATGAGTTATTTCTCTGGCCTTTCCTGGATTTGGTAACAGTGTGATATTAGCTTCATAAAAGGACATGGGGGGGGTTCCTTCTCTCTCAATTTTGTGGAATAGATTGTGCAATATTGGTACCACTTCTTTGAAGGTTTAGTAGATTTCTGATGTGAAGCTATCTGGTTAAAGCCTTTGTTGTTGCCACCTTTCTTTACTTTTGTTTACATTTCAGTAATTGATCCATTGGTCTATTTAGGAGATCTATTTCTTCCTGATTGGGTCTAGAGAACTACTGTGCTTCCAGAAATTTGTCCGTTTCCTCCAGAATTCTCACATTTCTGGGCATAGAGATTTTTGTAGGATTTAGTCAACAAGTGTTATATATTCATGATATCTGTTATTTCCCCTTTTTAATTTCTGGTTGACTTTATTAGACATCATACTTCTTTATTTAAGATTAATCAGGGACAAGGGTAATCAATTTTGTTTCTTTCCAGAGTAACGTCTTTTACCTTTGTTAAATTTTTATTTTTGTATTTTTTTGCCTTGATTTCATTTAGTTCTATGATCTCCTTTTGGTTCCTTCTTCTGCTGTTTAGTAATAGAATGCTCTTCCTTTTGCATTTACTTGGGATAGAAGCCATTGTGTTGTTGATTTGTGTTCTTTCTGATTTTTGGATGTAGCTGTTTATGGCAATGAATTTCCCTTTCCTGACCACTTTTGCTGTATCCCAAATGTTTTGTGGCTTGTGGCCTCATTATCACTGTTTTTGTGGAATACATGTGTTTTAATCTTTATCTTTTTCTTGGGAAAGCTATTGGTTAGTATTCATGACTATGCGAGGAAATGAATGATTTTGTTCCACCTCCATTCTTCATTAATTTCACTAAGGTCTGTAAGTTCCACTTTATCATTTGTGTAATTCAATGAGGCCAGTTTACAACCTAGGATATGATCAATCTTGGAGAATCATGCATGTTGCTAAGGATGTGTCTTCAGTGGTATTCAGGTGAAGTGTTATGTAATTGTCTATTAAACCCATTTGTTCTAGGGACGGGTTTCAGTTCAATGTTTCCCTGTTTAATTTCTGCTTGGATCTCTCCAGTTTTGTCAGTGGGGTGTTGAAATCTTGAGCTATTGTGGTCTTGCTATTTGTCATTTTCTTTAGATCCAGCAGATTTGGCCTTTTAAATCAGGCAGTGCCTCAGTAGAGTGTATTATTATTTAGCACTGACATGTCTTCCTGATAAACTGTTCCATTCCTCAGAATGTGATGACCTTTTATTTATTCATGTTTGTTACTTCAAGTCAATAGTATCTGTGATGAGAAGTGGTATTCTCACATTTTTTTATTTTCCATGTGGAGAAATGTTTGCTTTCCAATCCTGGCGCTGCATCCTGTTGTGTCCTTGGGGTTAGTTCAGTTTCTTGAAGAGTGCATATTCATGTTTTCTCTTTGTTTTCTTTTCTTTTTCTTTCTTTCTTTCTTTTTTTTTAATCCAGTCATCCAGCCTGTGTTTCTTTGGTGGGGAGTGCAAACCATTCAGACTTAATTAGAGAATAGATAAGTAGGGCGCACTTCTGTTTGTCATAATGTATGAGATTCTGAAATGTCACTCGGGGAATTGTAGTTGCTAGGATTTCTAGGGAGTTTGACATTGTCGTGGGTTTCTTGTATTTTCCTGTACTTAAGACAGGACTTAGTCTTTTCTGCAGGGCAGGCAGGGGTAACATGTCCTTAAAGGTAGCATGGTAGGAATAGATTTGATTTCTCCACTGAATATGAAACTTAGTCTTGTAGGATAGAAAGTCTTAGTCTGGTGGTTGTGGTGTTTGAGCAGATTCAAGAGAGTAGCCTGGTCTTTTCTGCCTTGAAGTTTTCCACTAAAAATTTAGCTGTTAATCTGATAATTTACCTTTGTAGGTAAGATGATGCTTATGTCTGTCATTTTGAAACTTTTTATTTCATTCTGACTTTTGCCAGGTAAACTTCAATTAGTCTAGGAGATGTCCTATATGAATTATTCATACTGGAGTTCAATAGTCATCTACTAATTGTACGGCTATTTCTGTGGTAATGGTTGGGTAATTTCTAGCTGTAGTATCTTTAGATAGACACTCCATGCTCTTAGGACTCTCTTCTTTACGTTCAGGGACACCTAATATTCATATGTCTGGATGCTTTGCATAGTTATATCTCTCTAAGAGATTGCTTGCATTTGTTTTTTTCTTTAGAGCATTGTTAAATAACTGTGTTAGCTAAAGAGCCTTATCTTTGAGCTCTGAGGTTTTTTCTTCTCCACTGTTTGTTCTATTTTTGAAATGCTCCCCACTGTGTTTTCCATATTCCTTAATGTCTCTTCCTGTACTTCCTGCTCTGTCATAACCTTCCTAATTTTGTCTGGATCCTCTGTGACATGTCTTCAACTTTGCTAATTTTTCAGTTTTCTTTTTTGTTTTTCTTTCTTTTCCTATTTTTGTACTTCTTTAAGCATGTTTTCAATTTTCTCTTCAATTCCATTCATTTCATTTCCCATCCATATTCTGAATGCCATTTGTGTAACTTCAACTATTTATTTATAGTTGCTGTCTTTTGCATTAGCTTCATTGTGAGCTGTTGATTTTTCATCTTTCTTTTTTCTTCAGGTGGGTTCTTATGTTACTCTCTCTCTCTCTCTCATCTTGCTTTACACTGCAGTATAATGCTAAGTTGACTTTTCTCTATGATTTACCTGTCAGGGTGGCTGTCTAATCTCAAATCTTGATGTTCTTTTCGCTAAAGAATGACCAGAAATAGCAAAGTGTCAGTTCCAGATTATGACACACTATTATTCTGGATCTTAGGGTGGTTCATAAAAAAAAAAAAAAAAAAAAAAAAAGTGGCACCTGTGTCTCAAAGGATTAGGGTGCCGCCTCCCTTACCAGAGATGGCGGGTTCCAACCCAACCTCCGTCAAAAATTCAAAAAAAAAAAGAAAAGCAGAAAATCACAAGTAGGGCTCATATGATGGAATAACCACAGAGAGGAAGCAAATACAAGGAAGAAGTTTTTACTGTATAATGGATTGTGTCTGTCTCTGCAAGGAGAAAGAGACAGATTACTTCTTTCTGAAGATTCTGTTTCTTTAAGGACTTCCCTGTCCACTACCATAGTTACTACAATGTATGCCTGTATTTTTCACTTATTCTTTCTTTTTCTTGTGCCAGAACGTGTTATCAAAACAATACCTATTATGAATTTTACGAGTAAGTTTTGTTTTCCTTTCAACAGCTCCAGAAAACAAAGCCATGATGCAGTCATCAAACGTGGAGACCTATGATATGGATACTGAAAGTGAATTAAGAAGATAGCCCATGACATCAGATGAGGAGGATTATGATCATGTGTGTTCAAAGGCATGATCACAGGGGTTGAGACATGTTCTGTACATTTCTTGCTCTCTTTGGAGCCATGCTTTTTTGTTTGAAATAAATGGATTGAAATGAATAAACAGCCAGTGAGAAACACAATTTGTAATTATTCATCTTCCCTCTTCACCTCTGCGGGCTGGCAGCAGCCCTTCTCCTGCCCCACTTTGGCTGCCTCCTGGAGCCCTCTTTCTCCTGGGCTGTGGACCTGCTACATGTTTCTCTCCTTTCTGCCATGGGCATGTTTCCTGCAGCTTTCCCCAAGACCCACCTCAGACTGCCTCCCCAGCCCTACTCCTGCCCAGCCTCTGGCCCCTCTCCTGCAGGCATCTTCCTAGCCTGTACTGGCTGCCTCCTATAGACTTCCTTCCATCTCACCTTGGGCCGATTCATGCAGTTCTCATCTTACACCTGGGTGACCCACTGAAGCCCCTCTTCAACCCATCACAAGAGCTCAAACCTTGCAGCTTTCCTCTGCCCCACAAAGGTCTCTTCCCATGCCTCCTTAAGGTTCCTCCTGCAGATGTACTCAAGTCTCTCCTCTGGCAGGCACCTTCAGCCCTCCCTCCATCCTCCCTGCCACTATTAGCCTCTTAAACCTTTCTCTACTCTGGTCTCAAAACACACAGTACCTCCCTTCTCCCTTTTCAGGCTAGCTCATCCCCTAGAGCCCTCCTTCCTCACGGTCACCTAGAACCCAGTGAAGTCCTTCTGCAACCCTACCCTGCATCACCACTTGCAGCACTTCTCATTTTCCACCCTAGGCTCCCTCTACCCCACTGGCTGCGTCTTGCAAAAATCCTCCCTCCCTGCATGCATCCTCTCCCTGCAGCCTCCAGTTGGCTCCTGTTAATCAACCTCTGCAGTGTTTTTCTTCATATCCCCATGCTTCTCCCATGCAGTTCCCCCTTCTCTCTACCTGCCCTGGATTTCCCCTTACAGCCCTTCTCTCACTGTGTCAGTGTCAGGCTCCCTGAAACTCTCTTACCACTTTCCCATGGACCCCCCACTGCAGTTCCCTTCCTCCTACCTGCAGACTACCTCCCTATCCGACTTAGCCATTCCCCTACAGGCCTTACTGCACTTACTATGGGCCTGACTCCCTGATGCTCTCCTTCTGCCCCCTGCTGCCATGCTTCCTCCAGGCCTTGGGCTCACTCTCTTAGCTCTTCTCCCACCCAACTCCAAGCCATCCACTGCTGCTCTCATCCAGCTTCCTAAAGGCTGCCCCCTGCTGTCTTCCTTCAGGGCAGCCCCAGGCCCTTTGTAGCACTCCTTTCTCCCTCTCTCCTCTCTCCACTCCCCTCAGACCCACACCCTGCAGCTGTCCTCCAGTTCCCTGCTGCCCTACTTCCTACCTGACACTGTCCCTCCTCTTTCAGCCCTCCTCCAGCCCTCACAAGGGATTGCCTGCTGTAGCCCTCCTTTCTCCCCTAGGCAGACCAGACCAGAAAAACTTATTTTTCTACTGTGGGGCCATCCCCGGCATCTCTCCACAAAATAGCTCTGTGTAGTCCCCTGAATCCCTCCTGAGTCTTCAGCATTGACCTCACTCCCTGATGCTCTCCCTCTCCCATCTCAGGGCAACCCCAGCAACCCTACTCCTTCCTGGCTTCAGGCTGCTCCCTACATTCCTCTATCTGCCCCCACATCAGATTGCTATCTGTAGCCCTTCAGTGTACCACTCTGCATTTCCTCCTTTATCCCTCTTCACTCCCCAGAATGGATGACTACCTGCATCTGTTTTTCTTCCCCCTGCAGCCATCTTTCTGCCCCACCAAATCCATGAAGCTATCCTCAAGACATCTGCTGCCAAACTCTCTCCCCACCATGGATCCTGACCTCAGAGGCTTTCTTCCTTTCGTTTTGCTGTCTTCAGGCTCCAATTTGGGCCACCTCCTGCAGCCCTCCTCCTGCCTCCCTCCAGGCTTCCCACTTAAGCCCTCCACCTGTCCCACCATCAGATGCCCCCTGCTGTCCTCCTTCCACCTAAACACAGACCTTCACTTTTTCTGTTCTGGGGCACACCTTTAAGCTCACTCCTCCCTCATTGCCTTGCATAGGTCCTTGAATTCTTCATTCCTCCCTGTCACTGATGGCTTCTGGAAGGCCCCCTCCTGTACCACCCAGGGCAGTCTTCCTATAGTTGTTCTCTCTTTCTTCAGCAGACATCCCTCTGGTAGTATTCTTTTCACCCTGCTGCAGATCTGTCCTTAGTTCTACTCTCATCCTTCCTCAAGTTACTCTCTGCAGCTTTCAACCTGTGGGTGGCTCCCTGAAGCTCTCCTGCCCCATGTAGCCCTACTAGTTTTTCCCTTATGCTGCCCCATGCATTTGTTCTCCTACTCTGGGATGCCCCCTGTAGCCAACCTCCCTTTTAGCTCATGGCCCAACAATCACCTACTGCCTCATCAGCCTCCACTCTCCTGGCTTCTTTTAGGAGCCTCCCACACTCCCCACCTCAGGCGCTCTTCTGCAGCTCCCCCAGTCACTGCATGCCCTTTGTTGCATTCCTGCCTTGCCCCAGGCTACCCCAGTCAGCTCTCTTTCTGAATTCTGTTGCCTTTCTTGCTCCCCTGGCTGGGGACTGTTACCTGAACCCCTCTTAAAAGTCTAAGTCCAGTCTCTGGCTGCAGCTCTCCACCAACCCCAGCAAGGGCTGGTCTCCAAAGCGCTCTTCCTGCTCTCTGCTGCCATAATTCCTCCCCATTTCAGGCCCTCCACCTACTCCTTTCTCCAGTAGGCACGTTTGAGGAGGACCACCTCCTTCCTTTCTTCTGTTGGCACATTCACTATAGCACTCTTCCTATTCTGCTGAGGATCTGCCACCTGCAGCCCAGCTCGTTCCCCTCTCATGCCACTTTGCATGACCGCCCCCTGCAGGCCTGCTCCCTTCCTGCCATTGGCCTGCCACCTGCAACCCTACAAGCCTGGCCTCTTGCTGCCCTAATTTCTCCCCAATTCAGGCTCTTTCCTTCCTACTTGGGCATGGAGCCTATCGCTCTCTTGACTGTCTAATGAAGGGATGTGATAAAGATTAATAGGTTTTAAATGTGAAAATCTTCAAAATGGTGTAAAAATGTATACTATACAAGTAGTGGTAGTAATGAGATGAAAAGAGTCAAGCATGTTATTTGGGAATCAAATTCAAACTTAAATACTTCTGCTAAATTAAATTAAATTACATTGAGCCTAAACCTGGTTCCATACTTTAAAGCCTCACATAGCAAACTGCAACGTATCATATCAAGTAAAGCACCTGCACTCTAACTTAAGAACAGTGTCTTGGACAGTCTTAGGCT